>NC_068442.1:44072057-44262057 GCF_023373465.1 Oncorhynchus keta
ATTTTTTTTTACAGTAGTTCATAGGAATGTATGGCAGAAAAAGTATCTGGTTACTATGGAGATGACCTGTGTCACTGACTGAACATCTCATCAAAGAGATCGCATTTATTTGGGGAGATTGCAAAATAGAATTTGTACATTGAAGAGGAGAAACAAATTGATTCATAAGATAATAAAACACGTTTCTTTTAGTTCCTTTTTTCTCAACTTGTTTTATATAACTTTCTATTAGGTCAAGCTAACAGAGTAGCTAGCTAGCTGATGGATGTTTTCCAGGGCAGAGGACAGCAACATTCACCTCCACAAATGCTGTTTACATTGATATCCATACTGAGTGATATTCAGTGATATTCAGTGATATTCATACTGCTGTTTACATTGATATCCATACTGAGTAATACTCAGTGATACTCAGTGATACTGAGTGATACTCAGTGATACTCAGTGATATTCAGTTATATTCAGTGATATTCATACTGCTGTTTACATTGATATCCATACTGAGTGATACTCAGTGATACTCAGTGATATTCAGTGATATTCAGTGATATTCATACTGCTGTTTACATTGATATCCATACTGAGTGATACTCAGTGATACTGAGTGATACTCAGTGATACTCAGTGATATTCAGTGATATTCATACCGCTGTTTACATTGATATCCATACTGAGTGATACTCAGTGATACTCAGTGATATTCAGTGATACTCAGTGATATTCAGTGATATTCATACTGCTGTTTACATTGATATCCATACTGAGTGATACTCAGTGATACTCAGTGATATTCAGTGATACTCAGTGATATTCAGTGATACTCAGTGATACTGAGTGATACTCAGTGATATTCAGTGATATTCATACTGCTGTTTACATTGATATCCATACTGAGTGATACTCAGTGATACTCAGTGATATTCAGTGATACTCAGTGATACTCGGTGATACTGAGTGATACTCAGTGATACTCAGTGATATTCAGTGATATTCATACTGCTGTTTACATTGATATCCATACTGAGTGATACTCAGTGATACTCAGTGATATTCAGTGATACTCAGTGATATTCAGTGATACTCAGTGATACTGAGTGATACTCAGTGATATTCAGTGATATTCATACTGCTGTTTACATTGATATCCATACTGAGTGATACTCAGTGATACTCAGTGATATTCAGTGATACTCAGTGATACTCGGTGATACTGAGTGATACTCAGTGATACTCAGTGATACTCAGTGATATTCAGTGATATTCATACTGCTGTTTACATTGATATCCATACTGAGTGATACTCAGTGATACTCAGTGATATTCAGTGATACTCAGTGATACTCAGTGATATTCAGTGATACTCAGTGATATTCAGTGATATTCATACTGCTGTTTACATTGATATCCATACTGAGTGATACTCAGTGATACTCAGTGATATTCAGTGATACTCAGTGATATTCAGTGATACTCAGTGATACTCGGTGATACTGAGTGATACTCAGTGATACTCAGTGATATTCAGTGATATTCATACTGCTGTTTACATTGATATCCATACTGAGTGATACTCAGTGATACTCAGTGATATTCAGTGATACTCAGTGATACTCGGTGATACTGAGTGATACTCAGTGATACTCAGTGATATTCAGTGATATTCATACTGCTGTTTACATTGATATCCATACTGAGTGATACTCAGTGATACTCAGTGATACTCAGTGATATTCAGTGATACTCAGTGATACTCAGTGATATTCAGTGATATTCATACTGCTGTTTACATTGATATCCATACTGAGTGATACTCAGTGATACTCAGTGATACTCAGTGATATTCAGTGATACTCAGTGATACTGAGTGATACTCAGTGATATTCAGTGATATTCATACTGCTGTTTACATTGATATCCATACTGAGTGATACTCAGTGATACTCAGTGATATTCAGTGATACTCAGTGATACTCAGTGATACTCAGTGATACTCAGTGATACTCAGTGATATTCAGTGATATTCATACTGCTGTTTACATTGATATCCATACTGAGTGATACTCAGTGATACTCAGTGATATTCAGTGATACTCAGTGATATTCAGTGATACTCAGTGATACTGAGTGATACTCAGTGATATTCAGTGATATTCATACTGCTGTTTACATTGATATCCATACTGAGTGATACTCAGTGATACTCAGTGATATTCAGTGATACTCAGTGATACTCGGTGATACTGAGTGATACTCAGTGATACTCAGTGATATTCAGTGATATTCATACTGCTGTTTACATTGATATCCATACTGAGTGATACTCAGTTATACTCAGTGATACTCAGTGATACTCGGTGATACTGAGTGATACTCAGTGATACTCAGTGATACTCAGTGATATTCAGTGATACTCAGTGATATTCAGTGATACTCAGTGATACTCAGTGATACTCAGTGATACTCAGTGATATTCATACTGCTGTTTACATTGATATCCATACTGAGTGATACTCAGTGATACTCAGTGATATTCAGTGATACTCAGTGATACTCGGTGATACTGAGTGATACTCAGTGATACTCAGTGATATTCAGTGATATTCATACTGCTGTTTACATTGATATCCATACTGAGTGATACTCAGTGATACTCAGTGATACTCATACTCATCGGCACCCTTAACTTTCCCCACTTAATTTAAGGAGGAAATTCACCTTAAAAGGTTTTGTGCAATTGACTTAATGTTAAGGAAACTTTAAGGTTAAAGATAAAGGGTAAATTAACTTGATGTTTTATACAACCGGGCCAAGAGCCATAATGCCAGCTGAACCTGGGGGGACATGTGCCCCTTAATTTGATACATTTCCAGGATAAAATAGAAGATATGGTTAATTTTACTCATAAAATATTGAAAGATATTGGATATGGCCATCAGTTCCGCCTGAAAAGAAATGAGTGCAAATGTAATGACCATTTTACCACGTACTTTCAAGTAAATACCTGGTCATTTCTTTAAACCGTAAAATACTGTTGGCCCATTTTACTTTAAGAGCACATTTGGTATTCTACCCTCTCTCCACAATGGAATAAAGTTTTGTTTTTATTCTTGAGAATGATTGAGAACTCTTGAGCGGCACTGAGCCACCCACAGCATAATGATAAAACACACCTCACCTGCGAATGAAGCCACTCTCTAAACACACACCACCACAGGCTGAAGGAAAACTGACTGCAGCCAGCCAGCGTCCTGCTGGGAAAAAAGCATAGATCATGGAATTTCTATTTTTTTTAATGGGTGTGAAACCAGCAAACATATATATATATTTAGATTTATTTGACAGATTTTTGGAAGAGGCCAAATCCCCCAGAAGCAGACGGTGAGACATACAGCGGCGTCCGTTGCCAAGATGGCGTTGTGTTTTCTCCGGGTAAATGGATCAGCTTCGACGCAGGAGATGAAACGACCAGTGCCATTAGCTAATTAAAACTGAGGTTCTGCACATGACCCGACTTTTCCCCTGAACGCTGTACTGAAACCGGAGCTGTCTGGACGCAGGGCGTGGGTGGCGACTGACGTTGATATTAATGTGTTTGTACCAGTACGAGCCTCTGACACTATTGCCTGTCTGGACTGCTCAGCCGGCACAATCTTTCAGAGGTCTGGACTCTGGCCCGGTAGCAGCTACCTGCAATGAAGACGTATGATTCAGTCCTTTAACCCAGGCAGCCAGATCTGTAGGTCTGAGACCAACACGCTACACTAGAGCAGAAGGTGAGGGAAAGCTCTGTACAGTTTAACTTGTACACTCAAGAGGCAATAGGGGAGAGAGAGAGATGAGGCTGACGATGCGATGCATATATTAGTATGATGATGCTGCTGGCAGAAATGGTCTGAGAGTGATGTTTTGGCATTGACATAGATAGATCTAGCTTGTTTTCCTTGTCGACGAGGCCAGGCCAAGTTCTTTTCAGGCCATAATAGTTTTCCAGTCAATCTCTTAACAGTAATGCAATCCAGTCATCTCTCTCTCTCTTTCTTTCTCTCTCTCTCTCTCTCCCCCCGCCCACTTTATCAGCAGACTGTTGTCTAGAGCGCATGCGACAAAACCAGATTGGGCAAGTTTGTTATTTATCGCAACAGCTTTTGTAACAAAACCATCAGTAGAGTTGAAAATGCGATGGAAACCCATTTACCTTTTTATTTGGTACAAGGGAAAGCAAAAGTGCTTTTTATGTGCACTATGTCAACACAAACAGGCTTTTATCTGCAGCAAGTCAGTTTGATGGAAACACACCGCCCATGATAATCTGTCACCAATTGGATGGAAACCTAGCTACTGACTCCTCTCTCTCTTTTCTCTCTCTCTTTTCTCTCCCTCTCTCATATATATATATATATATATTTCCCTTTGTATATATTTCTCTCGCTCTCTCTCTCCCTCTCTCTCTCTATAAATATATATATATATATACTGTATTTATTTCCCTTGGTATATATTTTTTTCTCTTTCTCTTTCTCTCTCTCTCTATATACAAGTGGGGCAAAAAAGTATTTAGTCAGCCACCAATTGTGCAAGTTCTCCCACTTAAAAAGATGAGAGAGGCCTGTGACATATAAGTGACATATTGTGGCAGAGAACTATTTCCACACACCCATTTACAAACTCATCACCTCAGAGACATGCAAAACACGTGCACACTTTCTCTAAGACTTTCTGTAGACCTCCACATCTACAGTGGAGCAAAAAAGTATTTAATCAGCCACCAATTGTGCAAGTTCCCCACTTAAAAAGATGAGAGAGGCCTGTCATTTTCATCATAGGTACACTTCAATTATGACAGACAAAATGAGAAAAAAAATGAATTTATTTGCAAATTATGGTGGGAAAATAAGTATTTGGTCAATAACAAAAGTTTATCTCAATACTTTGTTATATACCCTTTGTTGGCAATGACAGAGGTCAAACGTTTTCTGTAAGTCTTTACAAGGTTTTCACACACTGTTGCTGGTATTTTGGCCCATTCCTCCATGCAGATCTCCTCTAGAGCAGTGATGTTTTGGGGCTGTTGCTGGGGAACATGGACTTTCAACTCCCTCCAAAGATTTTCTATGGGGTTGAGATCTGGAGACTGGCTAGGCCACTCCAGGACCTTGAAATGCTTCTTACGAAGCCACTCATTCGTTGCCCGGGCGGTGTGTTTGGGATAATTGTCATGCTGAAAGACCCAGCCACGTTTCATCTTCAATGCCCTTGCTGAAGGAAGGAGGTTTTCACTCAAAATCTCACGATACATGGCCCCATTCATTATTTCCTTTACACGGATCAGTCGTCCTGGTCCCTTCGCAGAAAAACTGCCCCAAAGCATGATGTTTCCACCCCAATGCTTCACAGTAGGTATGGTGTTCTTTGGATGCAACTCAGCATTCTTTGTCCTCCAAACACGACAAGTTGAGTTTTTACCCGAAAAGTACTATATTGGTTTCATCTGACCATATGACATTCTACCAATCTTCTTCTGGATCATCCAAATGCTCTCTAGCAAACTTCAGACGGGCCTGGACATGTACTGGCTTAAGCAGGGGGACACATCTGGCACTGCAGGATTTGAGTCCCTAGCGGCGTAGTGTGTTACTGATGGTAGGCTTTGCTACTTTGGTTCCAGCTCTCTGCGGGTCATTCACTAGGTCCCCCTGTGTGTTTCTGGGATTTTTGCTCACCGTTCTTGTGATCATTTTGACCCCACGGGGTGAGATCTTGCGTGGAGCCCCAGATCGAGGAAGATTATCAGTGGTGTTGTATGTCTTCCATTTCCTTATAAATGCTCCAACAGTTGATTTCTTCAAAGCAAGCTGCTTACCTATTGCAGATTCAGTCTTCCCAGCCTGGTGCAAGTCTACAATTTTGTTTTTGGTGTCATTTGACAGCTCTTCGGTCTTGGCCATAGTGGAGTTTGGAGTGTGACTGTTTGAGGTGTTGGACAGGTGTCTTTTATACTGATAACAAGTTCAAACAGGTGCCATTAATACGGGTAGGACAGAGGAGCCTCTTAAAGAAGAAGTTACAGGTCTGTGAGAGACAGAAATCTTGCTTGTTTGTAGGTGACCAAATACTTATTTTCCACCATAATTTGCAAATTTGCAAATAAATTCATAAAAAATCCTACTGACTCCGGTTAAATGGATCAGAATGAGAAAAAAATTATACATATTATACATACACTGTATATATTTCCCTTTTTTTCTCTCTCTCGCTCTACCCTGTCTCAGACTGGAACCGTTACCCTGTCTCAGACTGGAACGGCTACCCTGTCTCAGACTGGAACAGCTACCCAGTCTCAGACTGGAACAGCTACCCTGTCTCAGACTGGAACAGCTACCCTGTCTCAGACTGGAACAGCTTCCCTGTCTCAGACTGGAACAGCTACCCTGTCTCAGACTGGAACAGCTACCCTGTCTCAGACTGGAACAGCTACCCTGTCTCAGACTGGAACAGCTACCCTGTCTCAGACTGGAACAGCTACCCTGTCTCAGACTGGAACCGTTACCCTGTCTCAGACTGGAACAGCTACCCTGTCTCACACTGGAACAGCTACCCGGTCTCAGACTGGAACAGCTTCCCTGTCTCAGACTGGAACAGCTACCCTGTCTCAGACTGGAACAGCTTCCCTGTCTCAGACTGGAACAGCTTCCCTGTCTCACACTGGAACAGCTTCCCTGTCTCAGAATGGAACAGCTACCCTGTCTCAGACTGGAACAGCTACCCTGTCTCAGACTGGAACAGCTTCCCTGTCTCAGACTGGAACAGCTTCCCTGTCTCAGACTGGAACAGCTTCCCTGTCTCACACTGGAACAGCTTCCCTGTCTCAGACTGGAACAGCTACCCTGTCTCAGACTGGAACAGCTACCCTGTCTCAGACTGGAACAGCTACCCTGTCTCAGTCTGGAACAGCTACCCTGTCTCAGACTGGAACCGTTACCCTGTCTCAGACTAGAACAGCTACCCTGTCTCACACTGGAACAGTTACCCGGTCTCAGACTGGAACAGCTTCCCTGTCTCAGACTGGAACAGCTACCCTGTCTCAGACTGGAACAGCTTCCCTGTCTCAGACTGGAACAGCTTCCCTGTCTCAGACTGGAACAGCTTCCCTGTCTCAGACTGGAACAGCTACCCTGTCTCAGACTGGAACAGCTACCCTGTCTCAGACTGGAACAGCTTCCCTGTCTCACACTGGAACAGCTTCCCTGTCTCAGACTGGAACAGCTACCCTGTCTCAGACTGGAACAGCTACCCTGTCTCAGACTGGAACAGCTACCCTGTCTCAGACTGGAACAGCTTCCCTGTCTCAGACTGGAACAGCTTCCCTGTCTCAGACTGGAACAGCTTCCCTGTCTCAGACTGGAACAGCTACCCTGTCTCAGACTGGAACCGTTACCCTGTCTCAGACTAGAACAGCTACCCTGTCTCACACTGGAACAGTTACCCGGTCTCAGACTGGAACAGCTTCCCTGTCTCAGACTGGAACAGCTACCCTGTCTCAGACTGGAACAGCTTCCCTGTCTCAGACTGGAACAGCTTCCCTGTCTCAGACTGGAACAGCTTCCCTGTCTCAGACTGGAACAGCTTCCCTGTCTCACACTGGAACAGCTTCCCTGTCTCAGACTGGAACAGCTACCCTGTCTCAGACTGGAACAGCTACCCTGTCTCGTTACCCTGTCTCAGACTGGAACAGCTACCCTGTCTCAGACTGGAACAGCTTCCCTGTCTCAGACTGGAACAGCTACCCTGTCTCAGACTGGAACAGCTACCCTGTCTCAGACTGGAACAGCTTCCCTGTCTCAGACTGGAACAGCTTCCCTGTCTCAGACTGGAACAGCTTCCCTGTCTCACACTGGAACAGCTTCCCTGTCTCAGACTGGAACAGCTACCCTGTCTCAGACTGGAACAGCTACCCTGTCTCGTTACCCTGTCTCAGACTGGAACAGCTACCCTGTCTCAGACTGGAACAGCTTCCCTGTCTCAGACTGGAACAGCTACCCATGTCTCAGACTGGAACAGCTACCCTGTCTCAGACTGGAACAGCTTCCCTGTCTCAGACTGGAACAGCTTCCCTGTCTCAGACTGGAACAGCTTCCCTGTCTCACACTGGAACAGCTTCCCTGTCTCAGACTGGAACAGCTACCCTGTCTCAGACTGGAACAGCTACCCTGTCTCAGACTGGAACAGCTACCCTGTCTCAGACTGGAACAGCTTCCCTGTCTCACACTGGAACAGCTTCCCTGTCTCAGACTGGAACAGCTACCCTGTCTCAGACTGGAACAGCTACCCTGTCTCAGACTGGAACAGCTACCCTGTCTCAGACTGGAACAGCTACCCTGTCTCAGACTGGAACAGCTACCCTGTCTCGTTACCCTGTCTCAGACTGGAACAGCTACCCTGTCTCAGACTGGAACAGCTTCCCTGTCTCAGACTGGAACAGCTACCCTGTCTCAGACTGGAACAGCTACCCTGTCTCAGACTGGAACAGCTTCCCTGTCTCAGACTGGAACAGCTTCCCTGTCTCAGACTGGAACAGCTTCCCTGTCTCACACTGGAACAGCTACCCTGTCTCAGACTGGAACAGCTACCCTGTCTCAGACTGGAACAGCTACCCTGTCTCGTTACCCTGTTTCAAACTGGAACAGCTACTGTACCCTTTCTCAGACTGTGTAACCAGGTATCAAAGTACGGACAATCCACTACATGCAATACACTCCAATTACATTTGTCTGGAATGCAATATTATGTGGTAGTAATATCCTTAACATTTAATCCCGGTTCTGTTTTGGAAACCTGGTCGACTGGGGAGGAAGTTGACAGGCTCTAACCCAAACATAATGCAACAGCTGTGTCATAATTGTGCCCCATCCAAATGCTTAATCAGTTTTACCTCGCCAGTGGGCCAGATCAGTTTACTAAGACATGGATGGAGCCCGTTCCGTGTTCAGGGTGTATCGTCCTGGCACGTTCCCCAGCTCTCTCACGTTCCCCAGCCTGACCAGGCCTATTGTAGAACACTGGTCTAGCATGTGTTCTAGGATCTCCCTCTGAGGTAATGGGCCTCATTGGACCAAATCCACTCAGATATGGGTCCTGTCCCAAATGGCACCCTAGTGCCTTTATAGTACACTACTTGGTGCACTACCCATAGGGCCCTGGTCAAAAGTAGTGCACTATATTGGAGAATAGAGTGCCATGTTGGATGGAGCCATGGTCTCCATTGCTTCCAAACACTGCACTTTGGGCTCTCTAATGCTGCAGTGTCAAAGGCTGAATGAAACATGGTGCCTTGCTTCTTAACCATTTAAATCATATAGACAGACAAGCTAATTATGGAAACATTTCGAGGCAGCTCACCAAGAAAATAAAAAATATACCTCTGCTTTCTCAAGTGTAGTTGCACCCACGCAACACGAAGTTGTTCAGTACCGACTACCAAGCTGCCATTTAGCAAACATTCCCTGGAAACCGCAGTGTGTTAACTGGGCCTGTTGGGAGTGTATGGGACAGTGTGTTAACTGGGTCTGTTGGGAGTGTATGGGACAGTGTGTTAACTGGGCCTGTTGGGAGTGTATGGGACAGTGTGTTAACTGGGCCTGTTGGGAGTGTATGGGACAGTGTGTTAACTGGGTCTGTTGGGAGTGTATGGGACAGTGTGTTAACTGGGCCTGTTGGGAGTGTATGGGACAGTGTGTTAACTGGGCCTGTTGGGAGTGTATGGGACAGTGTGTTAAAAGGCCTGTAGGAAGTGTATGGGACAGTGTGTTAACTGGGCCTGTTGGGAGTGTATGGGACAGTGTGTTAACTGGGCCTGTTGGGAGTGTATGGGACAGTGTGTTAACTGGGCCTGTGGGAGTGTATGGGACAGTGTGTTAACTGGGCCTGTTGGGAGTGTATGGGACAGTGTGTTAACTGGGCCTGTTGGGAGTGTATGGGACAGTGTGTTAACTGGGCCTGTTGGGAGTGTATGGGACAGTGTGTTAACTGGGCCTGTTGGGAGTGTATGGGACAGTGTGTTAACTGGGCCTGTTGGGAGTGTATGGGACAGTGTGTTAACTGGGCCTGTTGGGAGTGTATGGGACAGTGTGTTAACTGGGCCTGTTGGGAGTGTATGGGACAGTGTGTTAAAAGCCCTGTAGGAAGTGTATGGGACAGTGTGTTAACTGGGCCTGTTGGGAGTGTATGGGACAGTGTGTTAAATGGGCCTGTTGGGAGTGTATGGGACAGTGTGTTAACTGGGCCTGTTGGAAGTGTATGGGACAGTCTGTAAACAGGCCTGTTGGGAGTGTATGGGACAGTGTGTTAACTGGGCCTGTTGGGAGTGTATGGGACAGTCTGTAAACAGGCCTGTTGGGAGTGTATGGGACAGTGTGTTAACTGGGCCTGTTGGGAGTGTATGGGACAGTCTGTCAACGGGCCTGTTGGGACTGTATGTGACAGTGTGTTAACTGGGCCTGTTGGGAGTGTATGGGACAGTGTGTTAAAAGGCCTGTAGGAAGTGTATGGGACAGTGTGTTAACTGGGCCTGTTGGGAGTGTATGGGACAGTGTGTTAACTGGGCCTGTTGGGAGTGTATGGGACAGTGTGTTAACTGGGCCTGTGGGAGTGTATGGGACAGTGTGTTAACTGGGCCTGTTGGGAGTGTATGGGACAGTGTGTTAACTGGGCCTGTTGGGAGTGTATGGGACAGTGTGTTAACTGGGCCTGTTGGGAGTGTATGGGACAGTGTGTTAACTGGGCCTGTTGGGAGTGTATGGGACAGTGTGTTAACTGGGCCTGTTGGGAGTGTATGGGACAGTGTGTTAACTGGGCCTGTTGGGAGTGTATGGGACAGTGTGTTAACTGGGCCTGTTGGGAGTGTATGGGACAGTGTGTTAAAAGCCCTGTAGGAAGTGTATGGGACAGTGTGTTAACTGGGCCTGTTGGGAGTGTATGGGACAGTGTGTTAAATGGGCCTGTTGGGAGTGTATGGGACAGTGTGTTAACTGGGCCTGTTGGAAGTGTATGGGACAGTCTGTAAACAGGCCTGTTGGGAGTGTATGGGACAGTGTGTTAACTGGGCCTGTTGGGAGTGTATGGGACAGTCTGTAAACAGGCCTGTTGGGAGTGTATGGGACAGTGTGTTAACTGGGCCTGTTGGGAGTGTATGGGACAGTCTGTCAACGGGCCTGTTGGGACTGTATGTGACAGTGTGTTAACTGGGCCTGTTGGGAGTGTATGGGACAGTCTGTAAACAGGCCTGTTGGGAGTGTATGGGACAGTGTGTTAACTGGGCCTGTTGGGAGTGTATGGGACAGTGTGTTAACTGGGTCTGTTGGGAGTGTATGGGACAGTGTGTTAACTGGGCCTGTTGGGAGTGTATGGGACAGTGTGTTAACTGGGCCTGTTGGGAGTGTATGGGACAGTGTGTTAAAAGGCCTGTAGGAAGTGTATGGGACAGTGTGTTAACTGGGCCTGTTGGGAGTGTATGGGACAGTGTGTTAACTGGGCCTGTTGGGAGTGTATGGGACAGTGTGTTAACTGGGCCTGTGGGAGTGTATGGGACAGTGTGTTAACTGGGCCTGTTGGGAGTGTATGGGACAGTGTGTTAACTGGGCCTGTTGGGAGTGTATGGGACAGTGTGTTAACTGGGCCTGTTGGGAGTGTATGGGACAGTGTGTTAACTGGGCCTGTTGGGAGTGTATGGGACAGTGTGTTAACTGGGCCTGTTGGGAGTGTATGGGACAGTGTGTTAACTGGGCCTGTTGGGAGTGTATGGGACAGTGTGTTAACTGGGCCTGTTGGGAGTGTATGGGACAGTGTGTTAAAAGCCCTGTAGGAAGTGTATGGGACAGTGTGTTAACTGGGCCTGTTGGGAGTGTATGGGACAGTGTGTTAAATGGGCCTGTTGGGAGTGTATGGGACAGTGTGTTAACTGGGCCTGTTGGAAATGTATGGGACAGTCTGTAAACAGGCCTGTTGGGAGTGTATGGGACAGTGTGTTAACTGGGCCTGTTGGGAGTGTATGGGACAGTCTGTAAACAGGCCTGTTGGGAGTGTATGGGACAGTGTGTTAACTGGGCCTGTTGGGAGTGTATGGGACAGTCTGTCAACGGGCCTGTTGGGACTGTGTGTGACAGTGTGTTAACTGGGCCTGTTGGAAGTGTATGGGACAGTGTGTAACTGGGCCTGTTGGGAGTGTATGGGACAGTGTGTTAACTGGGCCTGTTGGGAATGTATGGGACAGTCTGTCAACTGGGCCTGTTGGGACTGTGTGTGACAGTGTGTTAACTGGGCCTGTTGGAGTGTATGGGACAGTCTGTAAACAGGCCTGTTGGGAGTGTATGGGACAGTCTGTAAACGGGCCTGTTGGGAGTGTATGGGACAGTGTGTTAACTGGGCCTGTTGGGAGTGTATGGGACAGTGTGTTAACTGGGCCTGTTGGGAGTGTATGGGACAGTGTGTTAAAAGGCCTGTTGGGAGTGTATGGGACAGTGTGTTAACTGGGCCTGTTGGGAGTGTATGGGACAGTGTGTTAAAAGGCCTGTAGGAAGTGTATGGGACAGTGTGTTAACTGGGCCTGTTGGGAGTGTATGGGACAGTGTGTTAACTGGGCCTGTTGGGAGTGTATGGGACAGTGTGTTAACTGGGCCTGTTGGGAGTGTATGGGACAGTGTGTTAACTGGGCCTGTTGGGAGTGTATGGGACAGTGTGTTAACTGGGCCTGTTGGGAGTGTATGGGACAGTGTGTTAAAAGGCCTGTTGAGAGTGTATGGGACAGTGTGTTAACTGGGCCTGTTGGGAGTGTATGGAACAGTGTGTTAACTGGGCCTGTTGGGAGTGTATGGGACAGTCTGTCAACGGGCCTGTTGGGACTGTATGTGACAGTGTGTTAACTGGGCCTGTTGCAGTGTATGGGACAGTCTGTAAACAGGCCTGTTGGGAGTGTATGGGACAGTGTGTTAACTGGGCCTGTTGGGAGTGTATGGGACAGTGTGTTAACTGGGCCTGTTGGGAGTGTATGGGACAGTGTGTTAACTGGGCCTGTTGGGAGTGTATGGGACAGTCTGTCAATGGGCCTGTTGGGACTGTATGGGACAGTGTGTTAACTGGGCCTGTTGGGAGTGTATGGGACAGTGTGTTAAAAGGCCTGTTGGGAGTGTATGGGACAGTGTGTTAACTGGGCCTGTTGGGAGTGTATGGAACAGTGTGTTAACTGGGCCTGTTGGGAGTGTATGGGACAGTGTGTTAACTGGGCCTGTTGGGAGTGTATGGGACAGTCTGTCAATGGGCCTGTTGGGACTGTATGGGACAGTGTGTTAACTGGGCCTGTTGGGAGTGTATGGGACAGTGTGTTAACTGGGCCTGTTGGGAGTGTATGGGACAGTGTGTTAACTGGGCCTGTTGGGAGTGTATGGGACAGTGTGTTAACTGGGCCTGTTGGAAGTGTATGGGACAGTGTGTTAACTGGGCCTGTTGGGAGTGTATGGGACAGTGTTAACGGGCCTGTTGGGAGTGTATGGGACAGTGTGTTAAAAGGCCTGTTGGGAGTGTATGGGACAGTGTGTTAAAAGGCCTGTAGGAAGTGTATGGGACAGTGTGTTATCTGGGCCTGTTGGGAGTGTATGGAACAGTGTGCTAAAAGGCCTGTTGGGGGGTATGGGACAGTGTGTTAACTGGGCCTGTTGGGAGTGTATGGGACAGTGTGTTAACTGGGCCTGTTGGGAGTGTATGGGACAGTGTGTTAAAAGGCCTGTTGGGAGTGTATGGGACAGTGTGTTAACTGGGCCTGTTGGGAGTGTATGGAACAGTGTGTTAACTGGGCCTGTTGGGAGTGTATGGGACAGTCTGTCAACGGTCCTGTTGGGACTGTATGTGACAGTGTGTTAACTGGGCCTGTTGCGAGTGTATGGGACAGTCTGTAAACAGGCCTGTTGGGAGTGTATGGGACAGTGTGTTAACTGGGCCTGTTGGGAGTGTATGGGACAGTGTGTTAACTGGGCCTGTTGGGAGTGTATGGGACAGTGTGTTAATGGGCCTGTTGGGAGTGTATGGGACAGTCTGTCAATGGGCCTGTTGGGACTGTATGGGACAGTGTGTTAACTGGGCCTGTTGGGAGTGTATGGGACAGTGTGTTAACTGGGCCTGTTGGGAGTGTATGGGACAGTGTGTTAACTGGGCCTGTTGGGAGTGTATGGGACAGTGTGTTAACTGGGCCTGTTGGAAGTGTATGGGACAGTGTGTTAACTGGGCCTGTTGGGAGTGTATGGGACAGTGTGTTAAAAGGCCTGTTGGGAGTGTATGGGACAGTGTGTTAACGGGCCTGTTGGGAGTGTATGGGACAGTGTGTTAACTGGGCCTGTTGGGAGTGTATGGGACAGTGTGTTAACTGGGCCTGTTGGGAGTGTATGGGACAGTGTGTTAACTGGGCCTGTTGGGAGTGTATGGGACAGTGTGTTAACTGGGCCTGTTGGGAGTGTATGGGACAGTGTGTTAACTGGGCCTGTTGGGAGTGTATGGGACAGTGTGTTAACTGGGCCTGTTGGGAGTGTATGGGACAGTGTGTTAACTGGGCCTGTGGGAGTGTATGGGACAGTGTGTTAAAAGGCCTGTTGGGAGTGTATGGGACAGTGTGTTAACTGGGCCTGTTGGGAGTGTATGGGACAGTGTGTTAACTTGGCCTGTTGGGAGTGTATGGGACAGTGTGTTAACTGGGCCTGTTGGGAGTGTATGGGACAGTGTGTTAACTGGGCCTGTTGGGAGTGTATGGGACAGTGTGTTAACCAGCTTTTGGGAGTTTATGGGACAGTGTGTTAACTGGGCCTGTTGAAAGTGTATGGGACAGTCTGTCAACGGTCCTGTTGGGACTGTATGTGACAGTGTGTTAACTGGGCCTGTTGCGAGTGTATGGGACAGTCTGTAAACAGGCCTGTTGGGAGTGTATGGGACAGTGTGTTAACTGGGCCTGTTGGGAGTGTATGGGACAGTGTGTTAACTGGGCCTGTTGGGAGTGTATGGGACAGTGTGTTAATGGGCCTGTTGGGAGTGTATGGGACAGTCTGTCAATGGGCCTGTTGGGACTGTGGGACAGTGTGTTAACTGGGCCAGTGTGGGACAGTGTGTTAACTGGGCCTGTTGGGAGTGTATGGGACAGTGTGTTAACTGGGCCTGTTGGGAGTGTATGGGACAGTGTGTTAACTGGGCCTGTTGGGAAGTGTATGGGACAGTGTGTTAACTGGGCCTGTTGGGAGTGTATGGGACAGTGTGTTAACTGGGCCTGTTGGGAGTGTATGGGACAGTGTGTTAACTGGGCCTGTTGGGAGTGTATGGGACAGTGTGTTAAAAGGCCTGTTGGGGAGTGTATGGGACTGTTAAAAGGCCTGTAGGAGTGTATGGGACAGTGTGTTAACTGGGCCTGTTGGGAGTGTATGGGACAGTGTGTTAACAGGCCTGGGGGAGTGTATGGGACAGTGTGTTAACTGGGCCTGTTGGGAGTGTATGGGACAGTCTGTCAACGGCCCTGTTGGGACTGTATGTGACAGTGTGTTAACTGGGCCTGTTGGGAGTGTATGGGACAGTCTGTAAACAGGCCTGTTGGGAGTGTATGGGACAGTGTGTTAACTGGGCCTGTTGGGAGTGTATGGGACAGTGTGTTAACTGGGCCTGTTGGAAGTGTATGGGACAGTGTGTTAACTGGGCCTGTTGGGAGTGTATGGGACAGTCTGTCAACGGGCCTGTTGGGACTGTGTGTGACAGTGTGTTAACTGGGCCTGTTGGAAGTGTATGGGACAGTGTGTTAACTGGGCCTGTTGGGAGTGTATGGGACAGTGTGTTAACTGGGCCTGTTGGGAGTGTATGGGACAGTCTGTCAACGGGCCTGTTGGGACTGTGTGTGACAGTGTGTTAACTGGGCCTGTTGCGAGTGTATGGGACAGTCTGTAAACAGGCCTGTTGGGAGTGTATGGGACAGTCTGTAAACGGGCCTGTTGGGAGTGTATGGGACAGTGTGTTAACTGGGCCTGTTGGGAGTGTATGGGACAGTGTGTTAACTGGGCCTGTTGGGAGTGTATGGGACAGTGTGTTAAAAGGCCTGTTGGGAGTGTATGGGACAGTGTGTTAACTGGGCCTGTTGGGAGTGTATGGGACAGTGTGTTAAAAGGCCTGTAGGAAGTGTATGGGACAGTGTGTTAACTGGGCCTGTTGGGAGTGTATGGGACAGTGTGTTAACTGGGCCTGTTGGGAGTGTATGGGACAGTGTGTTAATCTGGGCCTGTTGGGAGTGTATGGGACAGTGTGTTAACTGGGCCTGTTGGGAGTGTATGGGACAGTGTGTTAACTGGGCCTGTTGGGAGTGTATGGGACAGTGTGTTAAAAGGCCTGTTGAGAGTGTATGGGACAGTGTGTTAACTGGGCCTGTTGGGAGTGTATGGGACAGTGTGTTAACTGGGCCTGTTGGGAGTGTATGGGACAGTCTGTCAACTGGGCCTGTTGGGACTGTATGTGACAGTGTGTTAACTGGGCCTGTTGGCAAGTGTATGGGACAGTCTGTAAACAGGCCTGTTGGGAGTGTATGGGACAGTGTGTTAACTGGGCCTGTTGGGAGTGTATGGGACAGTGTGTTAACTGGGCCTGTTGGGAGTGTATGGGACAGTGTGTTAAAAGGCCTGTTGGGTGTGTATGGGACAGTGTGTTAACTGGGCCTGTTGGGAGTGTATGGAACAGTGTGTTAACTGGGCCTGTTGGGAGTGTATGGGACAGTGTGTTAACGGGCCTGTTGGGAGTGTATGGGACAGTCTGTCAATGGGCCTGTTGGGACTGTATGGGACAGTGTGTTAACTGGGCCTGTTGGGAGTGTATGGGACAGTGTGTTAAAAGGCCTGTTGGGAGTGTATGGGACAGTGTGTTAACTGGGCCTGTTGGGAGTGTATGGAACAGTGTGTTAACTGGGCCTGTTGGGAGTGTATGGGACAGTGTGTTAACGGGCCTGTTGGGAGTGTATGGGACAGTCTGTCAATGGGCCTGTTGGGACTGTATGGGACAGTGTGTTAACTGGGCCTGTTGGGAGTGTATGGGACAGTGTGTTAACTGGGCCTGTTGGGAGTGTATGGGACAGTGTGTTAACTGGGCCTGTTGGGAGTGTATGGGACAGTGTGTTAACTGGGCCTGTTGGAAGTGTATGGGACAGTGTGTTAACTGGGCCTGTTGGGAGTGTATGGGACAGTGTGTTAACGGGCCTGTTGGGAGTGTATGGGACAGTGTGTTAAAAGGCCTGTTGGGAGTGTATGGGACAGTGTGTTAAAAGGCCTGTAGGAAGTGTATGGGACAGTGTGTTATCTGGGCCTGTTGGGAGTGTATGGAACAGTGTGCTAAAAGGCCTGTTGGGAGTGTATGGGACAGTGTGTTAACTGGGCCTGTTGGGAGTGTATGGGACAGTGTGTTAACTGGGCCTGTTGGGAGTGTATGGGACAGTGTGTTAAAAGGCCTGTTGGGAGTGTATGGGACAGTGTGTTAACTGGGCCTGTTGGGAGTGTATGGAACAGTGTGTTAACTGGGCCTGTTGGGAGTGTATGGGACAGTCTGTCAACGGTCCTGTTGGGACTGTATGTGACAGTGTGTTAACTGGGCCTGTTGCGAGTGTATGGGACAGTCTGTAAACAGGCCTGTTGGGAGTGTATGGGACAGTGTGTTAACTGGGCCTGTTGGGAGTGTATGGGACAGTGTGTTAACTGGGCCTGTTGGGAGTGTATGGGACAGTGTGTTAACTGGGCCTGTTGGGAGTGTATGGGACAGTCTGTTAACTGGGCCTGTTGGGACTGTATGGGACAGTGTGTTAACTGGGCCTGTTGGGAGTGTATGGGACAGTGTGTTAACTGGGCCTGTTGGGAGTGTATGGGACAGTGTGTTAACTGGGCCTGTTGGGAGTGTATGGGACAGTGTGTTAACTGGGCCTGTTGGAAGTGTATGGGACAGTGTGTTAACTGGGCCTGTTGGGAGTGTATGGGACAGTGTGTTAAAAGGCCTGTTGGGAGTGTATGGGACAGTGTGTTAACGGGCCTGTTGGGAGTGTATGGGACAGTGTGTTAAAAGGCCTGTTGGGAGTGTATGGGACAGTGTGTTAAAAGGCCTGTAGGAAGTGTATGGGACAGTGTGTTAAAAGGCCTGTAGGAAGTGTATGGGACAGTGTGTTAAAAGGCCTGTTGGGAGTGTATGGGACAGTGTGTTAACTGGGCCTGTTGGGAGTGTATGGGACAGTGTGTAACTGGGCCTGTTGGGAGTGTATGGGACAGTCTGTTAAAAGGCATGTAGGAAGTGTATGGGACAGTGTGTTAAGGCCTGGGCCTGTTGGGACAGTGGTTAACTGGGCCTGTTGGGAGTGTATGGGACAGTGTGTTAACTGGGCCTGTTGGGAGTGTATGGGACAGTGTGTTAACTGGGCCTGTTGGGAGTGTATGGGACAGTGTGTTAACTGGGCCTGTTGGGAGTGTATGGGACAGTGTGTTAACTGGGCCTGTTGGGAGTGTATGGGACAGTGTGTTAAAAGGCCTGTTGGGAGTGTATGGGACAGTGTGTTAACTGGGCCTGTTGGGAGTGTATGGGACAGTGTGTTAACTGGGCCTGTTGGGAGTGTATGGGACAGTGTGTTAAAAGGCCTGTTGGGAGTGTATGGGACAGTGTGTTAACTGGGCCTGTTGGGAGTGTATGGGACAGTGTGTTAACTGGGCCTGTTGGGAGTGTATGGGACAGTGTGTTAACGGGCCTGTTGGGAGTGTATGGGACAGTGTGTTAACTGGGCCTGTTGGGAGTGTATGGGACAGTGTGTTAACTGGGCCTGTTGGGAGTGTATGGGACAGTGTGTTAACTGGGCCTGTGGGAGTGTATGGGACAGTGTTGTTGGGACAGTGTGCTGGGCCTGTTGGGAGTGTATGGGACAGTGTGTTAACTTGGCCTGTTGGGAGTGTATGGGACAGTGTGTTAACTGGGCCTGTTGGGAGTGTATGGGACAGTGTGTTAACTGGGCCTGTTGGGAGTGTATGGGACAGTGTGTTAACCAGCTTTTGGGAGTTTATGGGACAGTGTGTTAACTGGGCCTGTTGAAAGTGTATGGGACAGTCTGTCAACGGTCCTGTTGGGACTGTATGTGACAGTGTGTTAACTGGGCCTGTTGCGAGTGTATGGGACAGTCTGTAAACAGGCCTGTTGGGAGTGTATGGGACAGTGTGTTAACTGGGCCTGTTGGGAGTGTATGGGACAGTGTGTTAACTGGGCCTGTTGGGAGTGTATGGGACAGTGTGTTAATGGGCCTGTTGGGAGTGTATGGGACAGTCTGTCAATGGGCCTGTTGGGACTGTATGGGACAGTGTGTTAACTGGGCCTGTTGGGAGTGTATGGGACAGTGTGTTAACTGGGCCTGTTGGGAGTGTATGGGACAGTGTGTTAACTGGGCCTGTTGGGAGTGTATGGGACAGTGTGTTAACTGGGCCTGTTGGAAGTGTATGGGACAGTGTGTTAACTGGGCCTGTTGGGAGTGTATGGGACAGTGTGTTAACGGGCCTGTTGGGAGTGTATGGGACAGTGTGTTAACGGGCCTGTTGGGAGTGTATGGGACAGTGTGTTAAAAGGCCTGTTGGGAGTGTATGGGACAGTGTGTTAAAAGGCCTGTAGGAAGTGTATGGGACAGTGTGTTAACTGGGCCTTTTGGGAGTGTATGGAACAGTGTGTTAAAAGGCCTGTTGGGAGTGTATGGGACAGTGTGTTAAAAGGCCTGTAGGAAGTGTATGGGACAGTGTGTTAACTGGGCCTGTTGGGAGTGTATGGGACAGTGTGTTAACTGGGCCTGTTGGGAGTGTATGGGACAGTGTGTTAACTGGGCCTGTTGGGAGTGTATGGGACAGTGTGTTAACTGGGCCTGTTGGGAGTGTATGGGACAGTGTGTTAAAAGGCCTGTTGAGAGTGTATGGGACAGTGTGTTAACTGGGCCTGTTGGGAGTGTATGGAACAGTGTGTTAACTGGGCCTGTTGGGAGTGTATGGGACAGTCTGTCAACGGTCCTGTTGGGACTGTATGTGACAGTGTGTTAACTGGGCCTGTTGCAAGTGTATGGGACAGTCTGTAAACAGGCCTGTTGGGAGTGTATGGGACAGTGTGTTAACTGGGCCTGTTGGGAGTGTATGGGACAGTGTGTTAACTGGGCCTGTTGGGAGTGTATGGGACAGTGTGTTAAAAGGCCTGTTGGGTGTGTATGGGACAGTGTGTTAACTGGGCCTGTTGGGAGTGTATGGGACAGTGTGTTAACTGGGCCTGTTGGGAGTGTATGGGACAGTGTGTTAACGGGCCTGTTGGGAGTGTATGGGACAGTCTGTCAATGGGCCTGTTGGGACTGTATGGGACAGTGTGTTAACTGGGCCTGTTGGGAGTGTATGGGACAGTGTGTTAAAAGGCCTGTTGGGAGTGTATGGGACAGTGTGTTAACTGGGCCTGTTGGGAGTGTATGGAACAGTGTGTTAACTGGGCCTGTTGGGAGTGTATGGGACAGTGTGTTAAAAGGCCTGTTGGGAGTGTATGGGACAGTGTGTTAACTGGGCCTGTTGGGAGTGTATGGAACAGTGTGTTAACTGGGCCTGTTGGGAGTGTATGGAACAGTGTGTTAACTGGGCCTGTTGGAAGTGTATGGGACAGTGTGTTAACTGGGCCTGTTGGGAGTGTATGGGACAGTGTGTTAACTGGGCCTGTTGGGAGTGTATGGGACAGTGTGTTAAAAGGCCTGTTGGGAGGCCTGTTAAAAGGCCTGGGAAGTGTATGGGACAGTGTGTTAACTGGGCCTGTTGGGAGTGTATGGGACAGTGTGTTAACTGGGCCTGTTGGGAGTGTATGGGACAGTGTGTTAATGGGCCTGTTGGGAGTGTATGGGACAGTCTGTCAATGGGCCTGTTGGGACTGTATGGGACAGTGTGTTAACTGGGCCTGTTGGGAGTGTATGGGACAGTGTGTTAACTGGGCCTGTTGGGAGTGTATGGGACAGTGTGTTAACTGGGCCTGTTGGGAGTGTATGGGACAGTGTGTTAACTGGGCCTGTTGGAAGTGTATGGGACAGTGTGTTAACTGGGCCTGTTGGGAGTGTATGGGACAGTGTGTTAACGGGCCTGTTGGGAGTGTATGGGACAGTGTGTTAAAAGGCCTGTTGGGAGTGTATGGGACAGTGTGTTAAAAGGCCTGTAGGAAGTGTATGGGACAGTGTGTTAACTGGGCCTGTTGGGAGTGTATGGAACAGTGTGTTAAAAGGCCTGTTGGGAGTGTATGGGACAGTGTGTTAAAAGGCCTGTAGGAAGTGTATGGGACAGTGTGTTAAAAGGCCTGTTGGGAGTGTATGGGACAGTGTGTTAACTGGGCCTGTTGGGAGTGTATGGGACAGTGTGTAAACTGGGCCTGTTGGGAGTGTATGGGACAGTGTGTTAACTGGGCCTGTTGGGAGTGTATGGGACAGTGTGTTAACTGGGCCTGTTGGAGTGTATGGGACAGTGTGTTAACTGGGCCTGTTGGGAGTGTATGGGACAGTGTGTTAATGGGCCTGTTGGGAGTGTATGGGACAGTGTGTTAACTGGGCCTGTTGGGAGTGTATGGGACAGTGTGTTAACTGGGCCTGTTGGGAGTGTATGGGACAGTGTGTTAACTGGGCCTGTTGGGAGTGTATGGGACAGTGTGTTAACCAGCTTTTGGGAGTTTATGGGACAGTGTGTTAACTGGGCCTGTTGAAAGTGTATGGGACAGTCTGTCAACGGGCCTGTTGGGACTGTATGGGACAGTGTGTTAACTGGGCCTGTTGGGAGTGTATGGGACAGTCTGTAAACAGGCCTGTTGGGAGTGTATGGGACAGTGTGTTAACTGGGCCTGTTGGGAGTGTATGGGACAGTGTGTTAACTGGGCCTGTTGGGAGTGTATGGGACAGTGTGTTAACGGGCCTGTTGGGAGTGTATGGGACAGTGTGTTAAAAGGCCTGTTGGGAGTGTATGGGACAGTCTGTCAACTGGGCCTGTTGGGACTGTATGGGACAGTGTGTTAACTGGGCCTGTTGGGAGTGTATGGGACAGTGTGTTAAAAGGCATGTTGGGAGTGTATGGGACAGTGTGTTAACTGGGCCTGTTGGGAGTGTATGGGGACAGTGTGTTAACTGGGCCTGTTGGGAGTGTATGGGACAGTGTGTTAAAAGGCCTGTTGGGAGTGTATGGGACAGTGTGTTAACTGGGCCTGTTGGGAGTGTATGGGACAGTGTGTTAACTGGGCCTGTTGGGAGTGTATGGACAGTGTGTTAACTGGGCCTGTTGGGAGTGTATGGGACAGTGTGTTAACTGGGCCTGTTGGGAGTGTATGGGACAGTGTGTTAACGGGCCTGTTGGGAGTGTATGGGACAGTGTGTTAAAGGCCTGTTGGGAGTGTATGGGACAGTGTGTTAAAAGGCCTGTTGGGAGTGTATGGGACAGTATGTTATCTGGGCCTGTTGGGAGTGTATGGAACAGTGTGCTAAAAGGCCTGTTGGGAGTGTATGGGACAGTGTGTTAACTGGGCCTGTTGGGAGTGTATGGGACAGTGTGTTAACTGGGCCTGTTGGGAGTGTATGGGACAGTGTGTTAAAAGGCCTGTTGGGAGTGTATGGGACAGTGTGTTAACTGGGCCTGTTGGGAGTGTATGGGACAGTGTGTTAACTGGGCCTGTTGGGAGTGTATGGGACAGTGTGTTAAAAGGCCTGTTGGGAGTGTATGGGACAGTGTGTTAAAAGGCCTGTAGGAAGTGTATGGGACAGTGTGTTAACTGGGCCTGTTGGGAGTGTATGGGACAGTGTGTTAACTGGGCCTGTTGGGAGTGTATGGGACAGTGTGTTAATGGGCCTGTTGGGAGTGTATGGGACAGTCTGTCAATGGGCCTGTTGGGACTGTATGGGACAGTGTGTCAACTGGGCCTGTTGGGAGTGTATGGGACAGTGTGTTAACTGGGCCTGTTGGGAGTGTATGGGACAGTGTGTTAACTGGGCCTGTTGGGAGTGTATGGGACAGTGTGTTAACTGGGCCTGTTGGGAGTGTATGGGACAGTGTGTTAACTGGGCCTGTTGGGAGTGTATGGGACAGTGTGTTAACTGGGCCTGTTGGGAGTGTATGGGACAGTGTGTTAATGGGCCTGTTGGGAGTGTATGGGACAGTGTGTTAAAAGGCCTGTAGGAAGTGTATGGGACAGTGTGTTAACTGGGCCTGTTGGGAGTGTATGGAACAGTGTGTTAAAAGGCCTGTTGGGAGTGTATGGGACAGTGTGTTAAAACTGGGCCTGTTGGGAGTGTATGGGACAGTGTGTTAAAAGGCCTGTAGGAAGTGTATGGGACAGTGTGTTAACTGGGCCTGTTGGGAGTGTATGGGACAGTGTGTTAACTGGGCCTGTTGGGAGTGTATGGGACAGTGTGTTAATGGGCCTGTTGGGAGTGTATGGGACAGTCTGTCAACTGGGCCTGTTGGGAGTGTATGGGACAGTGTGTCAACTGGGCCTGTTGGGAGTGTATGGGACAGTGTGTTAACTGGGCCTGTTGGGAGTGTATGGGACAGTGTGTTAACTGGGCCTGTTGGGAGTGTATGGGACAGTGTGTTAACTGGGCCTGTTGGAAGTGTATGGGACAGTGTGTTAACTGGGCCTGTTGGGAGTGTATGGGACAGTGTGTTAACGGGCCTGTTGGGAGTGTATGGGACAGTGTGTTAACTGGGCCTGTTGGGAGTGTATGGGACAGTGTGTTAAAAGGCCTGTTGGAAGTGTATGGGACAGTGTGTTAACTGGGCCTGTTGGGAGTGTATGGAACAGTGTGTTAAAAGGCCTGTTGGGAGTGTATGGGACAGTGTGTTAACGGGCCTGTTGGAAGTGTATGGGACAGTGTGTTAAAAGGCCTGTTGGGAGTGTATGGGACAGTGTGTTAACTGGGCCTGTTGGGAGTGTATGGGACAGTGTGTTAACTGGGCCTGTTGGGAGTGTATGGGACAGTGTGTTAACTGGGCCTGTTGGGAGTGTATGGGACAGTGTGTTAACTGGGCCTGTTGGGAGTGTATGGGACAGTGTGTTAACTGGGCCTGTTGGGAGTGTATGGGACAGTGTGTTAACTGGGCCTGTTGGGAGTGTATGGGACAGTGTGTTAACTGGGCCTGTTGGGAGTGTATGGGACAGTGTGTTAACTGGGCCTGTTGGGAGTGTATGGGACAGTGTGTTAACTGGGCCTGTTGGGAGTGTATGGGACAGTGTGTTAACCAGCTTTGGGAGTTTATGGGACAGTGTGTTAACTGGGCCTGTTGAAAGTGTATGGGACAGTCTGTCAACGGTCCTGTTGGGACTGTATGTGACAGTGTGTTAACTGGGCCTGTTGGGAGTGTATGGGACAGTCTGTAAACAGGCCTGTTGGGAGTGTATGGGACAGTGTGTTAACTGGGCCTGTTGGGAGTGTATGGGACAGTGTGTTAACTGGGCCTGTTGGGAGTGTATGGGACAGTGTGTTAACTGGGCCTGTTGGGAGTGTATGGGACAGTGTGTTAAAAGGCCTGTTGGGAGTGTATGGGACAGTCTGTCAATGGGCCTGTTGGGACTGTATGGGACAGTGTGTTAACTGGGCCTGTTGGGAGTGTATGGGACAGTGTGTTAAAAGGCATGTTGGGAGTGTATGGGACAGTGTGTTAACTGGGCCTGTTGGGAGTGTATGGAACAGTGTGTTAACTGGGCCTGTTGGGAGTGTATGGGACAGTGTGTTAATGGGCATGTTGGGAGTGTATGGGACAGTGTGTAACTGGGCCTGTTGGGAGTGTATGGAACAGTGTGTTAACTGGGCCTGTTGGGAGTGTATGGGACAGTGTGTTAACTGGGCCTGTTGGAAGTGTATGGGACAGTGTGTTAACTGGGCCTGTTGGGAGTGTATGGGACAGTGTGTTAACGGGCCTGTTGGGAGTGTATGGGACAGTGTGTTAAAAGGCCTGTTGGGAGTGTATGGGACAGTGTGTTAAAAGGCCTGTAGGAAGTGTATGGGACAGTGTGTTATCTGGGCCTGTTGGGAGTGTATGGAACAGTGTGTTAAAAGGCCTGTTGGGAGTGTATGGGACAGTGTGTTAACTGGGCCTGTTGGGAGTGTATGGGACAGTGTGTTAACTGGGCCTGTTGGGAGTGTATGGGACAGTGTGTTAAAAGGCCTGTTGGGAGTGTATGGGACAGTGTGTTAACTGGGCCTGTTGGGAGTGTATGGAACAGTGTGTTAACTGGGCCTGTTGGGAGTGTATGGGACAGTCTGTAAACGGTCCTGTTGGGACTGTATGTGACAGTGTGTTAACTGGGCCTGTTGGGAGTGTATGGGACAGTCTGTAAACAGGCCTGTTGGGAGTGTATGGGACAGTGTGTTAACTGGGCCTGTTGGGAGTGTATGGGACAGTGTGTTAACTGGGCCTGTTGGGAGTGTATGGGACAGTGTGTTAATGGGCCTGTTGGGAGTGTATGGGACAGTCTGTCAATGGGCCTGTTGGGACTGTATGGGACAGTGTGTTAACTGGGCCTGTTGGGAGTGTATGGGACAGTGTGTTAACTGGGCCTGTTGGGAGTGTATGGGACAGTGTGTTAACTGGGCCTGTTGGGAGTGTATGGGACAGTGTGTTAACTGGGCCTGTTGGAAGTGTATGGGACAGTGTGTTAACTGGGCCTGTTGGGAGTGTATGGGACAGTGTGTTAACGGGCCTGTTGGGAGTGTATGGGACAGTGTGTTAAAAGGCCTGTTGGGAGTGTATGGGACAGTGTGTTAAAAGGCCTGTAGGAAGTGTATGGGACAGTGTGTTAACTGGGCCTGTTGGGAGTGTATGGAACAGTGTGTTAAAAGGCCTGTTGGGAGTGTATGGGACAGTGTGTTAAAAGGCCTGTAGGAAGTGTATGGGACAGTGTGTTAAAAGGCCTGTTGGGAGTGTATGGGACAGTGTGTTAACTGGGCCTGTTGGGAGTGTATGGGACAGTGTGTAAACTGGGCCTGTTGGGAGTGTATGGGACAGTCTGTTAAAAGGCATGTAGGAAGTGTATGGGACAGTGTGTTAAAAGGCCTGTTGGGAGTGTATGGGACAGTGTGTTAACTGGGCCTGTTGGGAGTGTATGGGACAGTGTGTTAACTGGGCCTGTTGGGAGTGTATGGGACAGTGTGTTAACTGGGCCTGTTGGGAGTGTATGGGACAGTGTGTTAAAAGGCCTGTTGGGAGTGTATGGGACAGTGTGTTAACGGGCCTGTTGGGAGTGTATGGGACAGTGTGTTAACTGGGCCTGTTGAGAGTGTATGGGACAGTGTGTTAACTGGGCCTGTTGGGAGTGTATGGGACAGTGTGTTAACTGGGCCTGTTGGGAGTGTATGGGACAGTGTGTTAACTGGGCCTGTTGGGAGTGTATGGGACAGTGTGTTAACTGGGCCTGTTGGGAGTGTATGGGACAGTGTGTTAACTGGGCCTGTTGGGAGTGTATGGGACAGTGTGTTAACCAGCTTTTGGGAGTTTATGGGACAGTGTGTTAACTGGGACTGTTGAAAGTGTATGGGACAGTCTGTCAACGGTCCTGTTGGGACTGTATGTGACAGTGTGTTAACTGGGCCTGTTGCGAGTGTATGGGACAGTCTGTAAACAGGCCTGTTGGGAGTGTATGGGACAGTGTGTTAACTGGGCCTGTTGGGAGTGTATGGGACAGTGTGTTAACGGGCCTGTTGGGAGTGTATGGGACAGTGTGTTAACGGGCCTGTTGGGAGTGTATGGGACAGTGTGTTAAAAGGCCTGTTGGGAGTGTATGGGACAGTGTGTTAAAAGGCCTGTAGGAAGTGTATGGGACAGTGTGTTAACTGGGCCTGTTGGGAGTGTATGGAACAGTGTGTTAAAAGGCCTGTTGGGAGTGTATGGGACAGTGTGTTAAAAGGCCTGTAGGAAGTGTATGGGACAGTGTGTTAAAAGGCCTGTTGGGAGTGTATGGGACAGTGTGTTAACTGGGCCTGTTGGGAGTGTATGGGACAGTGTGTTAACTGGGCCTGCTGGGAGTGTATGGGACAGTCTGTTAAAAGGCCTGTAGGAAGTGTATGGGACAGTGTGTTAACTGGGCCTGTTGGGAGTGTATGGGACAGTGTGTTAACTGGGCCTGTTGGGAGTGTATGGGACAGTGTGTTAACTGGGCCTGTTGGGAGTGTATGGGACAGTGTGTTAAAAGGCCTGTTGGGAGTGTATGGGACAGTGTGTTAACTGGGCCTGTTGGGAGTGTATGGGACAGTGTGTTAAAAGGCCTGTTGGGAGTGTATGGGACAGTGTGTTAACGGGCCTGTTGGGAGTGTATGGGACAGTGTGTTAACTGGGCCTGTTGAGAGTGTATGGGACAGTGTGTTAAAAGGCCTGTTGGGAGTGTATGGGACAGTGTGTTAACTGGGCCTGTTGGGAGTGTATGGGACAGTGTGTTAACTGGGCCTGTTGGGAGTGTATGGGACAGTGTGTTAACGGGCCTGTTGGGAGTGTATGGGACAGTGTGTTAACTGGGCCTGTTGGGAGTGTATGGGACAGTGTGTTAACTGGGCCTGTTGGGAGTGTATGGGACAGTGTGTTAACTGGGCCTGTGGGAGTGTATGGGACAGTGTGTTAAAAGGCCTGTTGGGAGTGTATGGGACAGTGTGTTAACTGGGCCTGTTGGGAGTGTATGGGACAGTGTGTTAACTTGGCCTGTTGGGAGTGTATGGGACAGTGTGTTAACTGGGCCTGTTGGGAGTGTATGGGACAGTGTGTTAACTGGGCCTGTTGGGAGTGTATGGGACAGTGTGTTAACGGGCCTGTTGGGAGTTTATGGGACAGTGTGTTAACTGGGCCTGTTGAAAGTGTATGGGACAGTGTGTTAACTGGGCCTGTTGGGAGTGTATGGGACAGTGTGTTAACTGGGCCTGTTGAAAGTGTATGGGACAGTGTGTTAACTGGGCCTGTTGAAAGTGTATGGGACAGTGTTAACAGGGCCTGTTGGGAGTGTATGGGACAGTGTGTTAAAAGGCCTGTAGGAAGTGTATGGGACAGTGTGTTAACGGGGCCTGTTGGGGGTGTATGGGACAGTGTGTGAATGGTGTGTAGACAAGGGTAAATCTCTCAGTAGGCCCAGGTGGGGTGGCTGTTGTTGAGGTTTTGATGTAGCAGGAGTCTGGTTGTCTGTGGGACATGCATCACACAGGCCTCCGAGCCCAGAGAAACAACATCTACCTGGTCTAGCTTTATCTCCCAATAAACAGAGCAACAAGAGACACATTTATACATACCCCTCCAGATCTAGATCTCGTCTGCCACAGAGCCAGGGACTACAGACCACAGCCCCAGGACTCCCCCTCTACTCAGACCAGCCTCCAGCCCCCAGCCCCAGGACTACACCTCTCCCAGACCAGCCTCCAGACTACAACCCCAGGACTCCCCCTCTACTCAAACCAGCCTCCAGACACCAGCCACAGGACTACCCCTCTCCCAGACCAGCCTCCAGACCACAGCCCCAGGATTACCCCTCTACTCAGACCAGCCTCCAGACCCCAGCCCCAGGACTACACCTCTCCCAGACCAGCCTCCAGACTACAGCCCCAGGACTCCCTCTATACTCAGACCAGCCTCCAGACCACAGCCCCAGGACTCCCCCTCCACTCAGACCAGCCTCCAGACCACAGCCCCAGGACTCCCCCTCTACTCATACCAGACCAGCCTCCAGACCACAGCCCCAGGACTACCACTTTACTCAGACCAGACCAGCCTCCAGACCACAGCCCCAGGATTCCCTCTCTACTCAGACCAGACCAGCCTCCAGACCACAGCCCCAGGACTCCCTCTATACTCAGACCAGACCAGCCTCCAGACCACAGCCGCAGGACGACCCCTATACTCAAACCAGACCAGCCTCCAGACCACAGCCCCAGGACTCCCTCTATACTCAGACCAGACCAGCCTCCAGACCACAGCCCCAGGACTCCCTCTATACTCAGACCAGACCAGCCTCCAAGACCACAGCCGCAGGACGACCCCTATACTCAGACCAGACCAGCCTCCAGACCACAGCCCCAGGACTCCCCCTCCACTCAGACCAGCCTCCAGACCACAGCCCCAGGACGACCCCTCTCCCAGACCAGCCTCCAGACCACAGCCCCAGGACTCCCTCTCTACTCAGACCAGCCTCCAGACCACAGCCCCAGGACTCCCCCTCTACTCAGACCAGCCTCCAGACCACAGCCCCAGGACTCCCTCTCTGCTCAGACAAGACCAGCCTCCAGACCACAGCCCCAGGACTCCCTCTATACTCAGACCAGACCAGCCTCCAGACCACAGCCCCAGGACTACCCCTCTCCCAGACCAGCCTCCAGACTACAGCCCCAGGACTCCCCCTCTACTCAAACCAGACTCCAGAAACCAGCCACAGGACTACCCCTCTCCCAGACCAGCCTCCAGACCACAGGCCCGAGGACTCCCCCTCTACTCAGACCAGCCTCCAGACCACAGCCCCAGGACTCCCCCTCTACTCAGACCAGCCTCCAGACCACAGCCCCAGGACTCCCCCTCTCCTCAGACCAGCTTCCAGACTACAGCCCCAGGACTCCCCCTCTCCTCAGACCAGCCTCCAGACCACAGCCCCAGGACTCCCCCTCTACTCAGACCAGACCAGCCTCCAGACCACAGCCCCAGGACTCCCTCTATACTCAGACCAGACCAGCCTCCAGACCACAGCCGCAGGACGACCCCTATACTCAGACCAGACCAGCCTCCAGACCAAAGCCCCAGGACTCCCTCTATACTCAGACCAGACCAGCCTCCAGACCACAGCCCCAGGACTCCCTCTATACTCAGACCAGACCAGCCTCCAGACCACAGCCGCAGGACGACCCCTATACTCAGACCAGACCAGCCTCCAGACCACAGCCCCAGGACTCCCCCTGTACTCAGACCAGCCTCCAGACCACAGCCCCAGGACTACCCCTCTCCCAGACCAGCCTCCAGACCACAGCCCCAGGACTCCCCCTCTCCTCAGACCAGCCTCCAGACCACAGCCCCAGGACTCCCCCTCTACTCAGACCAGACCAGCCTCCAGACCACAGCCCCAGGACTCCCCCTCTACTCAGACCAGACCAGCCTCCAGACCACAGCCCCAGGACTCCCTCTATACTCAGACCAGACCAGCCTCCAGACCACAGCCCCAGGACTCCCCCTCTACTCAGACCAGACCAGCCTCCAGACCACAGCCCCAGGACTCCCTCTATACTCAGACCAGACCAGCCTCCAGACCACAGCCCCAGGACTCCCTCTATACTCAGACCAGACCAGCCTCCAGACCACAGCCCCAGGACTCCCCCTCTACTCAGACCAGACCAGCCTCCAGACCACAGCCCCAGGACTCCCTCTATACTCAGACCAGACCAGCCTCCAGACCACAGCCGCAGGACGACCCCTATACTCAGACCAGACCAGCCTCCAGACCACAGCCCCAGGACTCCCTCTATACTCAGACCAGACCAGCCTCCAGACCACAGCCCCAGGACTCCCTCTATACTCAGACCAGACCAGCCTCCAGACCACAGCCGCAGGACGACCCCTATACTCAGACCAGACCAGCCTCCAGACCACAGCCCCAGGACTACCCCTCTCCCAGCCCAGCCTCCAGACTACAGCCCCAGGACTACCCCTCTCCCAGACCAGCCTCCAGACCACGGGCCCGAGGACTCCCCCTCTACTCAGACCAGCCTCCAGACCACAGCCCCAGGACTCCCCCTCTACTCAGACCAGCCTCCAGACCACAGCCCCAGGACTCCCCCTCTCCTCAGACCAGCTTCCAGACCACAGCCCCAGGACTCCCCCTCTCCTCAGACCAGCCTCCAGACCACAGCCCCAGGACTCCCCCTCTACTCAGACCAGACCAGCCTTCAGACCACAGCCCCAGGACTCCCTCTATACTCAGACCAGACCAGCCTCCAGACCACAGCCGCAGGACGACCCCTATACTCAGACCAGACCAGCCTCCAGGCCACAGCCCCAGGACTCCCTCTATACTCAGACCAGACCAGCCTCCAGACCACAGCCCCAGTACTCCCCCTCTACTCAGACCAGCCTCCAGACCACAGCCCCAGGACTCCTCCTCTACTCAGACCAGCCTCCAGACCACAGCCCCAGGACTACCCCTCTCCCAGACCAGCCTCCAGACTACAGCCCCAGGACTCCCCCTCTACTCAAACCAGCCTCGAGACCACAGCCCCAGGACTACCCCTCTCCCAGACCAGCCTCCAGACCACAGCCCCAGGACTACCCCTCTCCCAGACCAGCCTCTAGACTACAGCCCCAGGACTCCCCCTCTACTCAAACCAGCCTCCAGACACCAGCCACAGGACTACCCCTCTACTCAGACCAGCCTCCAGACCACAGCCCCAGGACTCCCCCTCTACTCAGACCAGCCTCCAGACCACAGCCCCAGGACTCCCCCTCTACTCAGACCAGCCTCCAGACCACAGCCCCAGGACTACCCCTCTCCCAGACCAGCCTCCAGACTACAGCCCCAGGACTCCCCCTCTACTCAGACCAGCCTCCAGGTCACAGCCCCAGGACTACCCCTCTCCCAGACCAGCCTCCAGACTACAGATCCAGGACTACCCCTCTCCCAGACCAGCCTCCAGACCACAGCCCCAGGACTACCCCTCTCCCCAGACCAGCCTCCAGACCACAGCCCCAGGACTCGCCCTCTACTCAGACCAGACCAGCCTCCAGACCACAGCCCCAGGACTACCACTTTCTCCCAGACCAGCCTCCAGACCACAGCCCCAGGACTCCCCCTCTCCTCAGACCAGCCTCCAGACCACAGCCCCAGGACTCCCCCTCTCCAGACCAGACCAGCCTCCAGACCACAGCCCCAGGACTCCCTCTATACTCAGACCAGACCAGCCTCCAGACCACAGCCGCAGGACTCCCCTATACTCAGACCAGACCAGCCTCCAGGCCACAGCCCCAGGATTCCCCTATACTCAGACCAGACCAGCCTCCAGACCACAGCCCCAGGACTACCCCTCTCCCAGACCAGCCTCCAGACCACAGCCCCAGGACTACCCCTCTCCCAGACCAGCCTCCAGACTACAGCCCCAGGACTCCCCTCTACTCAAACCAGCCTCCAGACACCAGCCACAGGACTACCCCTCTACTCAGACCAGCCTCCAGACCACAGCCCCAGGACTCCCCCTCTACTCAGACCAGCCTCCAGACCACAGCCCCAGGACTCCCCCTCTACTCAGACCAGCCTCCAGACCACAGCCCCAGGACTACCCCTCTCCCAGACCAGCCTCCAGACCACAGCCCCAGGACTCCCCCTCTACTCAGACCAGCCTCCAGATCACAGCCCCAGGACTACCCCTCTCCCAGACCAGCCTCCAGACTACAGCCCCAGGACTACCCCTCTCCCAGACCAGCCTCCAGACCACAGCCCCAGGACTACCCCTCTCCCAGACCAGCCTCCAGACCACAGCCCCAGGACTACCCCTCTCCCAGACCAGCCTCCAGACCACAGCCCCAGGACTACCACTTTACTCAGACCAGACCAGTCTCCAGACCACAGCCCCAGGACTTTCCCGCTACTCAGACCAGACCAGCCTCCAGACCACAGCCCCAGGACGACCCCTCTCCCAGACCAGCCTCCAAACACCAGCCCCAGGACTCCCTCTCTACTCAGACCAGCCTCCAGACCACAGCCCCAGGACTCCCCCTCTACTCAGACCAGCCTCCAGACCACAGCCCCAGGACTCCCCCTCTGCACAGACCAGACCAGCCTCCAGACCACAGCCCCAGGACCCCCTCTATACTCAGACCAGACCAGCCTCCAGACCACAGCCCCAGGACTCCCCCTCTCCTCAGACCAGCTTCCAGACCACAGCCCCAGGACTCCCCTCTACGTAGACCAGACCAGCCTCCAGACCACAGCCCCAGGACTCCCTCTACTCAGACCAGACCAGCCTCCAGACCACAGCCCCAGGACGACCCCTATACTCAGACCAGACCAGCCTCCAGACCACAGCCCCAAGACTCCCCCTCCTCAGACCAGCCTCCAGACCACAGCCCCAGGACTACCCCTCTCCCAGACCAGCCTCCAGACTACAGCCCCAGGACTCAAACCAGCCTCCAGAAACCAGCCACAGGACTACCCCTCTCCCAGACCAGCCTCCAGACCACGGGCCCCAGGACTCCCCTCTACTCAGACCAGCCTCCAGACCACAGCCCCAGGACTCCCCCTCTCTACTCAGACCAGCCTCCAGACCACAGCCGCAGGACTCCCTCTACTCAGACCAGCCTCCAGACCACAGCCCCAGGACTCCCCCTCTCCTCAGACCCTTCCAGACCACAGCCCCAGGACTCCCCCTCTACTCAGACCAGACCAGCCTCCAGACCACAGCCCCAGGACTCCCTCTATACTCAGACCAGACCAGCCTCCAGACCACAGCCCCAAGACTCCCCTGTACTCAGACCAGCCTCCAGACCACAGCCCCAGGACTACCCCCTCTCCCAGACCAGCCTCCAGACTACAGCCCCAGGACTCCCCTTCTGCTCAAACCAGCCTCCAGAAACCAGCCACAGGACTACCCCTCTCCCAGACCAGCCTCCAGACCACAGCCCCAGGACTCCCTCTCTACTCAGACCAGCCTCCAGACCACAGCCCCAGGACTCCCTCTCTACTCAGACCAGCCTCCAGACCACAGCCCCAGGACTACCCCTCTCCTCAGACCAGCCTCCAGACCACAGCCCCAGGACTCCCCCTCTACTCAGACCAGACCAGCCTCCAGACCACAGCCCCAGGACTCCCTCTATACTCAGACCAGACCAGCCTCCAGACCACAGCCCAGGACTACCCCTCTACTCAGACCAGACCAGCCTCCAGACCACAGCCCCAGGACTCCCCTATACTCAGACCAGACCAGCCTCCAGACCACAGCCCCAGGACTCCCCTCTCAGACCAGACCAGCCTCCAGACCACAGCCCCAGGACTCCCCTCTACTCAGACCAGCCTCCAGACCACAGCCCCAGGACTACCCCTCTCCCAGACCAGCCTCCAGACTACAGCCCCAGGACTCCCCTCTACTCAAACCAGCCTCGAGACCACAGCCCCAGGACTACCCCTCTCCCAGACCAGCCTCCAGACCACAGCCCCAGGACTACCCCTCTCCCAGACCAGCCTCCAGACTACAGCCCCAGGACTCCCCCTCTACTCAAACCAGCCTCCAGACACCAGCCCAGGACTACCCCTCTACTCAGACCAGCCTCCAGACCACAGCCCCAGGACTCCCCCTCTACCAGACCAGCCTCCAGACCACAGCCCCAGGACTCCCCCTCCTCAGACCAGCCTCCAGACCACAGCCCCAGGACTACCCCTCTCCCAGACCAGCCTCCAGACTACAGCCCCAGGACTCCCCCTCTACTCAGACCAGCCTCCAGACCACAGCCCCAGGACTACCCCTCTCCCAGACCAGCCTCCAGACCACAGCCCCAGGACCCCCCCTACTCCCAGACCAGCCTCCAGACCACAGCCCCAGGACTACCCCTCTCTCAGACCAGCCTCCAGACCACAGCCCCAGGACTCCCCCTCTCCTCAGACCAGCTTCCAGACCACAGCCCCAGGACTCCCTCTATACTCAGACCAGACCAGCCTCCAGACCACAGCCGCAGGACGACCCCTATACTCAGACCAGACCAGCCTCCAGACCACAGCCCCAAGACTCCCCCTGTACTCAGACCAGCCTCCAGACCACAGCCCCAGGACTACCCCTCTCCCAGACCAGCCTCCAGACTACAGCCCCAGGACTCCCCTTCTACTCAAACCAGCCTCCAGAAACCAGCCACAGGACTACCCCTCTCCCAGACCAGCCTCCAGACCACGGGCCCGAGGACTCCCCCTCTACTCAGACCAGCCTCCAGACCACAGCCCCAGGACTCCCTCTCTACTCAGACCAGCCTCCAGACCACAGCCGCAGGACTCCCTCTCTACTCAGACCAGCCTCCAGACCACAGCCCCAGGACTCCCCCTCTCCTCAGACCAGCTTCCAGACCACAGCCCCAGGACTCCCCCTCTACGTAGACCAGACCAGCCTCCAGACCACAGCCCCAGGACTCCCTCTATACTCAGACCAGACCAGCCTCCAGACCACAGCCGCAGGACGACCCCTATACTCAGACCAGACCAGCCTCCAGACCACAGCCCCAAGACTCCCCCTGTACTCAGACCAGCCTCCAGACCACAGCCCCAGGACTACCCCTCTCCCAGACCAGCCTCCAGACTACAGCCCCAGGACTCCCCTTCTACTCAAACCAGCCTCCAGAAACCAGCCACAGGACTACCCCTCTCCCAGACCAGCCTCCAGACCACGGGCCCCAGGACTCCCCTCTACTCAGACCAGCCTCCAGACCACAGCCCCAGGACTCCCTCTCTACTCAGACCAGCCTCCAGACCACAGCCCCAGGACAGCCCCCCCTCTCCTCAGACCAGCCTCCAGACCACAGCCCCAGGACTCCCCCTCTACTCAGACCAGACCAGCCTCCAGACCACAGCCCCAGGACTCCCTCTATACTCAGACCAGACCAGCCTCCAGACCACAGCCGCAGGACGACCCCTATACTCAGACCAGACCAGCCTCCAGACCACAGCCCCAGGACTCCCTCTATACTCAGACCAGACCAGCCTCCAGACCACAGCCCCAGGACTCCCTCTATACTCAGACCAGACCAGCCTCCAGACCACAGCCCCAGGACTCCTCCTCTACTCAGACCAGCCTCCAGACCACAGCCCCAGGACTACCCCTCTCCCAGACCAGCCTCCAGACTACAGCCCCAGGACTCCCCCTCTACTCAAACCAGCCTCGAGACCACAGCCCCAGGACTACCCCTCTCCCAGACCAGCCTCCAGACCACAGCCCCAGGACTACCCCTCTCCCAGACCAGCCTCCAGACTACAGCCCCAGGACTCCCCCTCTACTCAAACCAGCCTCCAGACACCAGCCACAGGACTACCCCTCTACTCAGACCAGCCTCCAGACCACAGCCCCAGGACTCCCCCTCTACTCAGACCAGCCTCCAGACCACAGCCCCAGGACTCCCCCTCTACTCAGACCAGCCTCCAGACCACAGCCCCAGGACTACCCCTCTCCCAGACCAGCCTCCAGACTACAGCCCCAGGACTCCCCCTCTACTCAGACCAGCCTCCAGATCACAGCCCCAGGACTACCCCTCTCCCAGACCAGCCTCCAGACTACAGCTCCAGGACTACCCCTCTCCCAGACCAGCCTCCAGACCACAGCCCCAGGACTACCCCTCTCCCAGACCAGCCTCCAGACCACAGCCCCAGGACTCCCCCTCTCCTCAGACCAGCTTCCAGACCACAGCCCCAGGACTCCCCCTCTCCTCAGACCAGCCTCCAGACCACAGCCCCAGGACTCCCCCTCTACTCAGACCAGACCAGCCTCCAGACCACAGCCCCAGGACTCCCTCTATACTCAGACCAGACCAGCCTCCAGACCACAGCTGCAGGACTCCCCCCCTATACTCAGACCAGACCAGCCTCCAGGCCACAGCCCCAGGACTCCCTCTATACTCAGACCAGACCAGCCTCCAGACCACAGCCCCAGTACTCCCCCTCTACTCAGACCAGCCTCCAGACCACAGCCCCAGGACTCCTCCTCTACTCAGACCAGCCTCCAGACCACAGCCCCAGGACTACCCCTCTCCCAGACCAGCCTCCAGACTACAGCCCCAGGACTCCCCCTCTACTCAAACCAGCCTCGAGACCACAGCCCCAGGACTACCCCTCTCCCAGACCAGCCTCCAGACTACAGCCCCAGGACTCCCCCTCTACTCAAACCAGCCTCTAGACCACAGCCCCAGGACTACCCCTCTCCCAGACCAGCCTCCAGACCACAGCCCCAGGACTACCCCTCTCCCAGACCAGCCTCCAGACTACAGCCCCAGGACTCCCCCTCTACTCAAACCAGCCTCCAGACACCAGCCACAGGACTACCCCTCTCTCAGACCAGCCTCCAGACCACAGCCCCAGGACTCCCCCTCTAATCAGACCAGCCTCCAGACCACAGCCCCAGGACCCCCTCTCCCAGACCAGCCTCCAGACCACAGCCCCAGGACTACCCCTCTCCCAGACCAGCCTCCAGACTACAGCCCCAGGACTCCCCCTCTACTCAAACCAGCCTCCAGATCACAGCCCCAGGACTACCCCTCTCCCAGACCAGCCTCCAGACTACAGCTCCAGGACTACCCCTCTCCCAGACCAGCCTCCAGACCACAGCCCCAGGACTACCCCTCTCCCAGACCAGCCTCCAGACCACAGTCCCAGGACTACCCCTCTCCCAGACCAGCCTCCAGACCACAGCCCCAGGACTACCACTTTACTCAGACCAGACCAGTCTCCAGACCACAGCCCCAGGACTTTCCCGCTACTCAGACCAGACCAGTCTCCAGACTACAGCCCCAGGACTCCCCCTCTACTCAGACCAGACCAGCCTCCAGACCACGGCCCCAGGATTACCACTCTACTCAGACCAGACCAGCCTCCAGACCACAGCCCCAGGACTACCACTCTACTCAGACAGCCTCCAGACCACAGCCCCAGGACTCCCCCTCTACTTACACAACCTCCAGACCACAGCCCCAGGACTGCCCCTCTACTCAGACCAGACCAGCCTCCAGACCACGGCCCCAGGACTACCACTCTACTCAGACCAGACCAGCCTCCAGACCACAGCCCCAGGACTCCCCCCTACTCAGACCAGCCTCCAGACCACGGCCCCAGGACTACCACTCTACTCAGACCAGACCACAGCCCTAGGACTACCACTCTACTCAGACCAGACCACAGCCCCAGGACTCCCCCTCTACTCAGACCAGACCAGCCTTCAGACCACAGCCCCAGGACTACCACTTGACTCAGACCAGACCAGCCTCCAGGCCACATCCCCAGGATCCAGTGCCCCTCCAGCCCTGAGACTAATGTAAAGTAGCTGGAGTACAGACACTATTCCTGTCCAGAGAGAAGGATGGATGTTATGGAGTGAAATAAATGTGTGTGTGTGTGTGTGTGTGTGTGTGCGTGCGTGCGTGCGTGCGTGCGTGCGTGCGTGTGTGTGTGTGCGTGTGTGTGTGTTGACATATGCACTGTAGTAGTAGAAGGTAGTGATGAGCGATTAGTGCTTTTTTAAGGTCGGTTCGGTTTTGGTTATTAAAAAATAATCACAGTTTTCAGTTTCGGTTTATTTTTTTAAACATTAAATGCACTATTCATTATGTGGGTTGAATGCTGTAACAACACAGAATAAAACAATTCATAAAAGTCCCATGATGGTAGTGACTGGCCATTACGGCTTTTCACTTATTAACCCCACTTTATTCACAATACTTTACTTTAATACCATATCAAGCTCCCGACTATTCCTCTCTTTGCATTGGTGGATACATATTGTTATTCAAATACTTTTTTGATAATATTTGATGAGGAGTGTTGACATCAACCGCCTGTATTCAATGGAGAATGAGATGCTATGCTAGCCTCATAAATGTGCATAGACCGGCTCGATTTTCAACAGGGAAAACTCAAAGTTGCCAGTATTTCAAATGAAATTTAGGTCAGTCAATTTGTTGTTTAAAAAAAATACAATTGTATCAAACGTATGTAATCCCCAAAGACTTCAGAACAGAATCAACACAATACTCTGTGTGATGTATCTGAAAGTAATTTGGTACGTTGTGTAGGTGAATGTGATGCATATTTGGGAGCGTTGCCATAGCGTTTGTAGCATTGGCAGAACATTGCGCTCTGTAGCATTGACTCATAGCTGGAATCCAGTGGGGCAATTAGAGCTGGGAGCGTTCCCCAGCAAAGTCTTCAGTCCTCTAGGCCAGCTAGGCTGCCCACACTCCCTACAGGCTCTGTCTGTTTACACTGTTAAGCCTCGGCCTTCACTCTGCCTGTTTTAATGGAGCTGCACTGTTAACATAGATGCATATCAGAGGCCTCTCATGACAGAGAGAAAGAGAGAGGGACCAGAGAGAGACCAGAGATAGACCAGAAAGAGAGAGAAACCAGAAAGAGAGAGAGACCAGAAAGAGAGAGAGAGACCAGAAAGAGAGAGACCAGATAGAGAGAGAGACCAGATAGAGAGAGAGACCAGAGAAAGACCATAGAGAGACCAGAGAGAGAGACAAGAGACAGAGACCAGAGAGAGAGAGAAACCAGAGAGTCCAGAGAGAGAGAGACCAGAGAAAGAGAGAGACTAGAGAGAGACCAGAGAGAGACCAGAGAGAGAGACCAGACAGAGAACAGAGAGAGAGACCAGACAGAGACCAGAGAAAGAGACCAGAGAAAGAGACCAGAGAGAGAGACCAGAGACAGACCAGACCAGAGAGAGACCAGACCAGAGAGAGACCAGGCCAGAGAGAGACCAGACCCAGAGAGAGAGACCAGAGACAGACCAGACCAGAGAGAGACCAGACCAGAGAGAGACCAGGCCAGAGAGAGACCAGACCAGAGAGAGACCAGAGAGAGAGACCAGACCAGAGAGAGACCAGACCAGAGAGAGACCAGGCCAGAGAGAGACCAGACCAGAGAGAGACCGGAGAGAGAGAGACCAGAGAAAGAGAAAAGAGAGAGAGACCAGAGACAGACCAGAGAGAGACCAGACCAGAGAGAGACCAGACCAGAGAGAGACCAGACCAGAGAGAGACCAGAGAGAGACCAGGCCAGAGAGAGACCAGACAGAGAGAGACCAGAGAGAGAGACCAGAGAGAGACCAGACCAGAGAGAGACCAGGCCAGAGAGAGACCAGACCAGAGAGAGACCAGACCAGAGAGAGACCAGAGAGAGAGAGAGACCAGAGAGAGAGACCAGAGACAGACCAGAGAGAGACCAGACCAGAGAGTGACCAGACCAGAGCGAGACCAGGCCAGAGAGAGACCAAACCAGAGAGAGACCAGGCCAGAGAGAGACCAGACCAGAGAGAGATCAGAGAGAGAGACCAGACCAGAGAGAGACCAGACCAGAGCAAGACCAGACCAGAGAGAGACCAGAGAGAGATACCAGAGAGAGACCAGGACCAGAGAGAGACCAGACCAGAGAGAGACCAGGCCAGAGAGAGACCAGACCAGAGAGAGACCAGAGAGAGAGACCAGACCAGAGAGAGACCAGGCCAGAGAGAGACCAGAGAGAGAGAGACCAGAGAGAGAGACCAGAAAGAGACCAGAGAGAGAGACCAGAGTCAGACCAGAGAGAGACCAGGCCAGAGAGAGACCAGACCAGAGAGAGACCAGAGAAAGAAACCAGACCAGAGAGAGACCAGACCAGAGAGAGACCAGGCCAGAGAGAGAACAGAGAGAGAGAGACCAGAGAGAGAGAGAGACCAGAGAGAGAGACTAGAGAGAGAGACTAGAGAGAGAGACCAGAGAGAGAGACCAGAGAGAGACCAGAGAGAGACCAGACCAGAGAGAGACCAGACCAGAGAGAGACCAGGCCAGAGAGAGACCAGACCAGAGAGAGACCAGAGAGAGAGACCAGACCAGAGAGAGACCAGGCCAGAGAGAGACCAGGCCAGAGAGAGACCAGAGAGAGAGACCAGAGAGAGAGAGAGAGAGACCAGAGAGAGACCAGAGAGAGAGACCAGAGAGAGAATGAGAGAGAAAGAGACAGAGAATGAACAACATCACAGCAACATCTGTAGATGAGGCAGACTTTGCCAGAGTGGATAATTTTGTCATGACACAGGCACCTAGAATGATTCACCTGCTGTGTTGTGGCATTGTTAAGACCCCATTGTTTGGTGGTACTGGCTTGATTTAGTCAGGTACGTGGACATCTTATTTACATTCGTCCCAGAGAGTTTTACACCCCTCCAGTGACGCTCTAAGGTCTCCAGAAAAGGATCCTGTACAACTTCAAACATGTGTTTCACATTTGATCAGTTCAGCTCTGGAAATAGTTTAACATAGATGTGAAAGTTTTATTCTGGATTAATAACCAGTGGTTTTGTTTCTGTTCAGAATTGGGTCTAAGTCTGGAGAATTTGTATTGTTTCTCCTGTCTTATGCCAGCTTTGGTATCTGTACTACCAGCAATATAGATTGTGGCACGTAGGACCGACCCTTTCAGATTGCATTCGATGAATAATGAAACCAAAATCTGTGTTGCAGATGTGCCAAGTTTTATATTTTAAAGGGATAAAGCCAAGATTAGATTAGATACACAAGTTGGTGCACCGATGGAATTGTAAATGGATATTGCACATGAAATAATATACTATCATAATGTAGTCAGCGCTCTCGTTTGAGTACCGTGTGCGGCCAGCAAGTGCCAGGCCCAGACTCATATTATGCCTAACATAAACATGTGTCTGATGACAAATGTCGAGAAAAATATTCCATAAATATGAAAGCGTTTACTGTGGAAGACCAATTATAATACTGGAATCTCACAATTCTCTGCAGTTGGCAGGTTACTTTTATCCAAAGTCCTTAAATGAATGTGTTTGCAGCCAGGCAGCAGAAGCAGTAACACAGATTGGTAGTTGATAGGGATTGACTTATTAAATATGAACATGGAACCACTTGCTGAAATGTGGATCTGAAGTGATTTATTGAGAAGTGAATGCTTGGAGATCTGCTGACATGTGAATGTGGGTGATATACTTGAACCTTGATAAGGACTGACACATTGAGCTCTGATTGCACAAGAGATATATCACAGCCAGCTGTAGCCCCACTTTGACGTGAAACTGGACTCCCGACATCCATAGGGAAAATAAAAGATGACCTTGGCACACTCAGGACTGCACAAACTCAGAGGGCACCATGGGCAGCAGTTACCCATAAGGCTCTAATGGTCTGGTCGTTCTTCAGCAGAGTGGCTGATGTCCACCTGCTGTTCACTGTTCGATCGCTTTCCGGGGCCAATTCATTCTCCATCTTCCCTCATCCGTTTGCTGGACTAGCGCTGGGTGGTGATCACAATGCCATCTTGACCTATTGGTCAGTTTTACAGCCAGTGTTTTCTCTCTGAATATCATGGTGCCTCTGGGGTCAAGGTGTTTGGTTTGGCAGCCCACGGCACCTCTGAAATGTTTATTTGTTGTCACATCGGCGTTATAGGGTGGCGCCTCAGCAGCTGTGTCAACTCTCCCTGTGTGGACAAGCGGGGGTTTGCCAAAAAGGGAGAAGTGTACTGAGATAGAGGGGTGGAGGGATGGTAGAGGTGGAGAAGGGTACTGAGATAGAGGGGTGGTGGGATGGTAGAGGTGGAGAAGGGTACTGAGATAGAGGGGTGGAGGGATGGTAGAGGTGGAGAAGGGTACTGAGATAGAGGGGTGGAGGGATGGTAGAGGTGGAGAAGGGTACTGAGATAGAGGGGTGGAGGGATGGTAGAGGTGGAGAAGGGTACTGAGATAGAGGGGTGGAGGGATGGTAGAGGTGGAGAAGGGTACTGAGATAGAGGGGTGGAGGGATGGTAGAGGTGGAGAAGGGTACTGAGATGGAGGGATGGTAGAGGTGGAGAAGGGTACTGAGATGGAGGGATGGTAGAGGTGGAGAAGGGTACTGAGATGGAGGGATGGTAGAGGTGGAGAAGGGTACTGAGATAGAGGGGTGGAGGGATGGTAGAGGTGGAGAAGGAGAGAGGGGAATGGTAATAAGGTTAGGGAGAGATGGATGATGCACGAGAGACCGACGTCAGAGCGACAGGCGAGGATGGCGAGGGGGAACATGAAGAGGTTGCATAGAGAAACAAAGTGAATTAAAACTTGGTATGAGTCGATCTTCTTTTACATCGATCAATCTGGTAGCAAAAGTATCAAAGTGATCAACTAATAAATAAAACAAGGAATTGAATAATAATTGCACATTTACCCGTCATAACAGCCATCTAATAGGTAGCTGAATCCATCCACTTGTATAACAGTCCCCCATTGTCTGTCTAAAGGAATAGGAGCTTTGTGCAGACAGGTGTGGAGAGGAGAGGAGAGGAGAGGAGAGGAGAGGAGAGGAGAGGAGAGGAGAGGAGAGGGAGGACGGGACAGGGGCGGATAGGAGAGGACGGGACAGGGGAGGATAGGACGGGACAGGGGCGGATAGGAGAGGACGGGACAGGGGAGGATAGGACGGGACAGGGGCGGATAGGAGAGGACGGGACAGGGGCGGATAGGAGAGGACGGGACAGGGGCGGATAGGATAGGAACGGGACAGGGGCGGATAGGATAGGACGGGACAGGGGAGGATAGGAGAGGACGGGACAGGGGAGGATAGGAGAGGACGGGAGAGGTCAGGAGATGGCAGGAGAGGATAGGAGAGGACAGGAGAGGAGAGGACAGGAGAGGACGGGACAGGAGAGGAGAGGACAGGAGAGGACGGGACAGGAGAGGATAGGGGAGGGGAGGATACAAGAGATGTGGAGAGGACAGGAGAGGACAGGATAGGAGAGGACAGGTGTGAAGAGGACAGGATAGGACAGGAGAGGACAGGACAGGTGTGGAGAGGACAGGAGAGGATAGGAGAGGATGGGACAGGAGAGGATAGGGGAGGATAGGAGAGGGGAGGATAGGAGAGGACGGGAGAGGTCAGGAGAGGGCAGGAGAGGACAAGTCAGGAGAGGATAGGAGAGGACATGAGAGGACAGGATAGGACAGGGAGGGATAGGAGAGGATGGGAGAAGTCAGGAGAGGGCAGGAGAGGACAGGAGAAGACGGGAGAAGACAGGAGAGGATAGAAGAGGACAGGAGGGGAGAGGACGGGAGAGGACAGGAGAGGATATGAGAGGATAGGATAGGAGAGGAGAGGACAGGGGAGGACAGGAGAGGAAAGTAGAGGAAAGGATGGGAGAGGACGGGAGAAGAGAGGATAGGAGAGGACGGGGGAGGAGAGGAGAGGACAGGGGAGGACAGGAGAGGAAAGGATGGGAGAGGACGGGAGAAGAGAGGATAGGAGAGGACGGGGGAGGAAGGGACAGGAGATAACAGGAGAGGATAGGCGAGGAGAGGACGGGAGAGGCGCTGGGGGGATGGAAGCAAGTGTGAGTGAGAGGTCCTGGACAGATTGAGCCCAGGGTGTCAGAGAGGGGAGAGAGGAGGCTGCTCTCAAACCGGTCATAGACAATACTGTATAGACTAGGAGTAACATCATTCCAGCCGCCGGCTCAAAGGACATATCGTGTTTAGGATTTTCACTGACGTCCCCCCACTCTGTGTGGTTCAAGTTACGGGGAATAGGTCTATAATTAATGCCTTGATTGTCTACTAATGGACATGGTACCAGGGCTGTGTAATACACTCTAATTAGCTATTAGAAATGGTTAGGGCAGTCAGAGTAAACACAGAGACAGTTATCAGAGGAAGATATACCGCTCAAGGAAACACAGTCATGGCCCACCAACTGAATAATCAGGTTTTAAAATGCCGTTAAAATGCCTCTCAACTAATGAGTATTCACAAGAGTAGAGATAATAAATGATTTTTTTGTATCCAAAACCAGTCTTTCTTTCCCTTTGGTCATTGATCTAACCAGAGTATTAAGGCCTCAGTAAGACTCTGGCTGTAACCAATAGACAAGCCCTCCAACTGAACTTCTCACAATCTCAAATGGACTGACATTTCAGAAATATTGTTGCTTTTTTGTGGAAACTGGTCATTTGCCTTGGAAATGGACAGTTGCAGTTGAATGCTAACATTGACATTTTAGTATACTCAAAGGCAGATCGACCAATGTTTTACCTAGTCAGCTCAGGGATTCGAACCAGCAACCTTTACGGTTACTGGCCCCATGCTCTTAACCGCTAGTCTACCGGCCGCTAACGGTAAAGGTCAACAGATCAGCAGATAAGGCATATCCTTTTCACTTCTATGAAAGAGAGAAGGGCTGTACTATACTATGGTATGAGTGTGATCCCACTTTCCATTTTCACTTCTATGAAAGAGAGAAGGGCTGTACTATACTATACTATGGTATGAGTGTGATCCCACTTTGCATTTTCACTTCTATGAAAGAGAGAAGGGCTGTACTATACTATGGTATGAGTGTGATCCCACTTTGCATTTTCACTTCTATGAAAGAGAGAAGGGCTGTACTATACTATGGTATGAGTGTGATCCCACTTTCCATTTTCACTTCTATTGAAGAGAGAAGGGCTGTACTATACTATACTATGGTGAAAGAGAGAAGGGCTGAGTGTGATCCCACTTTGCATTTTCACTTCTATGAAAGAGAGAAGGGCTGTACTATACTATACTATGGTATGAGTGTGATCCCACTTTCCATTTTCACTTCTATTGAAGAGAGAAGGGCTGTACTATACTATACTATGGTATGAGTGTGATCCCACTTTGCATTTTCACTTCTATGAAAGAGAGAAGGGCTGTACTATACTATGGTATGAGTGTGATCCCACTTTGCATTTTCACTTCTATGAAAGAGAGAAGGGCTGTACTATACTATGGTACGAGTGTGATCCCACTTTCCTCTTTCTTTCAACCATGTTTCACAAACCCAGCGATGCCCTGATCACCAGGAAATCACATCTTAGCTCTCTAATGTCATGCAGGGCCTGGAAGCTGGTACACATGTGAATGCAGGCTCCTGAAACTCAGCAGGTTAAGTGTTTCCATGAAGACTTGACTTGACTGTGTATTCTGGAGCCAAACTTACCCAAAGTAGTTCTATAGCAACAAGGGTACAAATCCATCATATTCCTCATCGATCTACATAAAAAGAGCTAGGAATCATCCCAAATGGTACCCTATTCCCTTTGTAACTTTTTACCAAGGCTCATAGGGCTCTGGTCAAAAGTAGTGCACTACATAGGGAATAGGGTGCTATTTGGGATGCAACCCTAGCTAATGGGTCATTATGCTGGATGCCTCATTTAGTCATCATAGGAATGCTTCCTGTTATAGACGGTACCATACACAATCTGCCCCAAACTATGCAGGCCGGCGTGAGTACAAAATGGCTGTTTGGAAACAATTTCTTGAGTCATTTACAGGACTACTTCCTCCCACCAATTTATCGGCTGAGCAAGCTATCGCGTCGGCAGCGCTCGCTCACTCAGCGCTCGTCCACTAACAGTCCTGCCTTAGTTAATCTCTTCTGGTGTGTACTTAGTGTACGTCTCACCATCCATAAATCAAGTGCTGTGAGAGTTTTAGCTGAGGATAAGGGGGAAAGACGCAAAATAAAAACTAAGTACACAGTGTGTGAATTCATCTACATCCAGCATCGAGAAATGGAAAGGAGAAAATAAATCAGCTCCTATCTTTGATTCAAATTAGGGCCCCTATTCGCAACAGATGAGTCTGGCTGCTCAAAGGCGTCCTGCTTGGCTGTGGAAATGATATGTGTAAACTATGTAATGTGAATGTTTTAGGGAAGCTGTCTTTAATTTGGTACCCTGACGAAGTGCATGAGAAACCTGCCTCTCCTTAGCTGTCTCGTTGAATCATACGGATATAATTTCATCCATTTACGTTTGCTGTAGTTGCCACGGGGCATTTGGAAGTAGGCAGATTAAGCGCACATGTTTCCCCGAGCCGCAGCCTGAGCACTCCACTCTAGCCTCCCTCCACCGAACAGATCCTGAAGTTGTGGCGCTTTTCCTCGCCCGGTCAGTGGATAAAAAGGCATCTTGTGATAAACAAACACTTTCAGCACCTGCTTTTTTCCAGAATGGAACAATACTGAAAAGTAACCAGTATCATTGTTTTATTCTTGGTTGGTGGTGTGTTGGATTCCCAGATTTGTCACAGGAAATCAGTTAACTTTATTAGAAGCTTAGGCAATTACGGAACCTTGATGCATTAGCTAAAACCAATCAAAGCGGAAAACTGGTGGGCCTCGTTTAGGCCTGAAGTACCTAATGCTTTTACAAAAGGCCCTCTCAACATAAATTATAGTGGATTTCATACTAGTTAGCAGCCAAACGTTTTAATCCCATTAGTCAGAAGCTAAGAAGCCTCCCATTGGTCAGAATCTGAGAAGCCTCCCATTAGTCAGAAGCTGAGAAGCCTTCCATTAGTCAGAAACTGAGAAGCCTCCCATTCCTCAGAAACTGAGAAGCCTCCCATTAGTCAGAAGCTGAGAAGCCTCCCATTAGTCAGAAACTGAGAAGCCTCCCATTCCTCAGAAACTGAGAAGCCTCCCATTAGTCAGAAGCTGAGAAGCCTTCCATTAGTCAGAAACTGAGAAGCCTCCCATTCCTCAGAAACTGAGAAGCCTCCCATTAGTCAGAAGCTGAGAAGCCTCCCATTAGTCAGAAACTGAGAAGCCTCCCATTAGTCAGAAACTGAGAAGCCTTCCATTAGTCAGAAACTGAGAAGCCTCCCATTCCTCAGAAACTGAGAAGCCTCCCATTAGTCAGAAGCTGAGAAGCCTTCCATTAGTCAGAAGCTGAGAAGCCTCCCATTAGTCAGAAACTGAGAAGCCTCCCATTAGTCAGAAGCTGAGAAGCCTTCCATTAGTCAGAAACTGAGAAGCCTCCCATTAGTCAGAAGCTGAGAAGCCTCCCATTAGTCAGAAGCTGAGAAGCCTCCCATTAGTCAGAAGCTGAGAAGCCTCCCATTCCTCAGAAGCTGAGAAGCCTCCCATTAGTCAGAAGCTGAGAAGCCTCCCATTAGTCAGAAACTGAGAAGCCTCCCATTAGTCAGGTGTGCTCCCTCTCCGGCCTCTTGTTCAACAGGCTGCTTGTTATGGCTCACACCTGTCACCATCATCACTTCCCTGATTATCTTCCCTTTATATGACACTCCCTTTGGTTCCTTCCCCAGGCCTCATTGTTTCTGTTTCATGTCTGTGTGCTGTTAGTGTTTCTTGTTTTTGCATTACGTTATGTTTATTTTACTAAAACACTCCCTGAACTTGCTCCCCAACTCTCAGCGCACATCGTTACAGAATGACACCTCACCTAAGGGAAGCATCAAGGAGCGATTGTTATTTTCTTTGTTTCGGTGGGAAAGACGTCGGGTTCGGGAGCCGCTACAGGCTCTCATGCCTCAGACAGATCGCCAGGCTCCCCTACCTCCGCCGGTTCGTCAGGCTCTCATGCTTCAGCCAGATCGCCAGGCTACCCTGCTACAGCCAGCTCGTCGGGCTTTCATGCTTTCACCGTATCGCCAGGCTCACCTGCTTCCACCAGTTTGCCAGGCTCTCATGCCTCAGACAGATTGCCTCAGCCGGATCGCCAGGCTACCCTGCTACAGCCAGCTCATCGGGCTTTCATGCCTTCACCAGATCGCCAGGCTCCCCTTCTTCCACCGGCTTGTCAAGCTCTCATGCCTCAGCCGGATCGCCAGGCTCCCCTTCTTCCACTGGCTCGTCAAGCTCTCATGCCTCAGCCGGATCGCCAGGCTCCCCTGCCGCAGCCAGTCTGTCAAATTCCCGCGCATGAGCCGTCGTGACCAGTCCGCTCCTGATCCCCGGGATTGTCCCTTTGGTTGGCGTCCTGCGGCTGGAGCGGAACGCGCCGTGGAAGGGGTACCGTTACATATGCGCTCTCTGGCACACTAGGTCACCATGCTCCTGCGTCTCAGCCGGACTCAGCCGCGCCTCAACAGAGGTGACCGGTCTGCTCCTGATCCTCAGGATCGTCATCTTGGTCGGCATCCTGCGGCTGGAGCCGCGCGTCAGGGAGGAGTACAGTCACAATTGCTCCCTCTCCGGCCTCTAGGTCACCAGACTGCTCGTTATGGCGCACACCTGTCACCATCGTTATGCGCACCTGCACGTCATCAGACTCACCTGAACTCCATCAGTTCCCTTATTACCTTCCCTATGTCTGTCACTCCCTTTGGTTCCTTCCCCAGGCGTCATTGTTTCTGTTTCCTGTCTGTGTGCTGTTAGTGTTTTCTTGTTTTGTATTATGTTCTGTTTATTTGATTAAAACACTCTCTGAACTGTCTCGCAGTGCACATTGTTACTGAAGCTGAGAAGCCTCCAGTCAAACGGGTGGTGGTGGTGAGAGCAGGCCAGAAACAGGACAGTGTCCTGGTGTTCTAAGCTAAACAGGAGGATTCCCCCATGTCAGCAGCAACACCGAAGACTATAGCTGTAGAGAAAAGAACTTTAGAAAGTTATTCCTCACAAAAAGCTAATTGAGATGAGGCCTTTGCTTACATGACCTCGGACCTAGTGAACCTCTTGAGAAAACTCTTTGTTTAATCTCTTTCTCCCTCTCTATTTCTCCACCTCTTTCTCAAGGATTTCTATCAGAATCCTGTCTGAGATGTTGTCAGCGGCAGCTTTTTTCATCTCCAACGCGGCGCAATAAACGGGCAGTGTGTTTCGATCCTCTCCAGCATATTCAGCTAGGCTCTTTCTAATGCGCTCTCTTTTGGAGGTTACCGATACACTGTGGCCATTTAGGTGGCCAACTGTTTGGGCTACTCTCTGCCAGTCAGGAGTCATTTCCCATGAAGGCCTCAGGTGCGCTGAAACTCCACAGCCCAGTTCTCTGGGCCCATAAGATGTCTGCTGTGATTGACTGCCGGCCCCTCAGCCATGTCAGAACCCCCCGTCACCCCAATGTTTACAGAGCTGCCCAAGCAGTCCTGTGGGATGGTGTCAAACGTGGCTCAGGCCCTGCTCACTCGCTCCCTTCGTGTGCTTATCGAGCCTGTTTACCTTAGAACCAACCATTCAGAGGGGAAAGCCAAACATGTTTAAAGCAATTAATGTGATTAGCGTCTAAACTGTTTTCACAAATAATAATATCAAAGGTGTGTTCAGGAGAAGCTGAAGCTCTGGTTTCCACACCTCGGCTGGCTCCAGGCCTCCCCACCCATACCTCCCTCCTTGTCCTCCTATTTTACTTCTATGCTCATCCATTTTTCTGAAAAATAAATAAAATTATTTGTTATTTATTTTCGCTCCTTATAAAATAGCTCTGAAAGCTCTCACACAACAAAAAAGTATGCTACACATCTTCAACCCAAGTCAGTCTTGCTTTAGCCAGAGAAGACGTTGCTTTTGCCAACGTCTTCTCAGCAAGCTACTAGACCATGCACAGTAAATGCTTTGAGTCAGTAAACCAATGTCTTGTGAATAATGTGCCCATGCCCAGCGGTGGTAGTAGAGGCTTCTGGTACTGCACTATGTAGGAAATAGGCTGCCATTTGGGACACTGTGCGCTAATAGCCGTCTCTACACGATTATCACACCTTTCTCCAGAGACCCATAACTCTAATTTAGCCTTCAATTCGTATTACGCTTAAGAAAGCGATAAAAGACTGATTATGTCCCGTCTACATAAATATTTGGCCCGTCAATAAGGGCTGTATTTGTTTTTAAATTCAATCGTTCGGACCCCATATTTCAAGAGTCAGCATGGTACATATCTGTCAGGACTGGCATGCCAGTATAGACGGCTTCTTCTCTGGGATTTGATTAAAACTCCACCTCCTCTTTTCAGTCCTACACATTTTGATGACCCTGCCTCTAGAATAATACAGTTCCAGTTTGTATTATGTGGTCTGACACTTTTAGATGTTTTCCAAGCCCTCAGGTCAAGGGGGCCTGAGCAGGCACACTTCTCTGCCCTGTGTTGATGCAGCAGGGTGGGCTGGGCATCATGGACCACCCATCTCCTGACATGGTGAAATGTAGTGTGCACTACATGTACACTATACCGTACACTACATACCAGATCGTGTGACATTGGTTCTCTGTTTCTGTGGGAAATGTTTCCTTTCCCGCTCTGCATTGCGATTGACTGCCACACTGTGTATGTTTGTGTGTGTGTGTTCATGTGTGTCCCTTCGTATGTGACATAGAAGATCCTCAAGCACTTACAAACGATCCTGCTATCCAAACATCAACATACAAGACCAGAAGATTCCTTGGTCTCATCTGACTCACAGAGTCATCAGCACAGAAGCTCTAAGCATCCCCATAGAGACTTATGTTTCTGTTGTGATAAGTGGACTGCTTAAAGCGCTTACACACAGACACACACACACACACAAACCAGGTCATTCTACCCACCTCTACATGGCAGGCTTAGGTTTCTCCCTTATTAAATGGATCAGGGCCTGTGAGTAGAGAGCCCTGCCTGTCCTAGCTGTGAATATGGTGTCCTGTCTGTCCTAGCTGTGAATATGGTGTCCTGTCTGTCCTAGCTGTGAATATGGTGTCCTGTCTGTCCTAGCTGTGAATATGGTGTCCTGTCTGTCCTAGCTGTGAATATGGTGTCCTGTCTGTCCTAGCTGTGAATATGGTGTCCTGTCTGTCCTAGCTGTGAATATGGTGTCCTGTCTGTCCTAGCTGTGAATATGGTGTCCTGTCTGTCCTAGCTGTGAATATGGTGTCCTGTCTGTCCTAGCTGTGAATATGGGGCCTGTCTGCCCTAGCTGTGAATAGAGGATCCTGTCTGCCCTAGCTGTGAATAGAGGATCCTGTCTGCCCTAGCTGTGAATAGAGGATCATGTCTGTCCTAGCTGTGAATAGAGGATCCTGTCTGTCCTAGCTGTGAATAGAGGATCCTGTCTGTCCTAGCTGTGAATAAAGGATCATGTCTGTCCTAGCTGTGAATAGAGGATCCTGTCTGTCCTAGCTGTGAATAGAGGATCCTGTCTGTCCTAGCTGTGAATAGAGGATCATGTCTGTACTAGCTGTGAATATGGTGTCCTGTCTTTCCTAGATGTGAATAGAGAATCTTGTCTGTCCTAGATGTGAATAGAGGATCCTGTCTGTCCTAGATGTGAATAGAGGGCCCTGCCTGCCCTAGCTGTGAATATGGTGTCCTGTCTATCCTAGATGTGAATAGAGGATCCTGTCTGTCCTAGATGTGAATAGAGGATCCTGTCTGTCCTAGATGTGAATATAGAGTCCTGTCTTTCCTAGCTGTGAATATGGTGCCCTGTCTGTCCTAGATGTGAGTGAATATAAGTCCGTTTAGCATTTCGTAGCTTCCACACATAGTCTACAAGCCACTGACGCAGACCTTTGGAACATCTACATTTTAAGAAATCAAATAAATCCCATGTAATATAGCCTACACCTTCACCATGTATTTATTTTAGACAGGTCCAAAGAAGCATGATATGAAGAAAATGTAGTCTATTTCAGAAGAACAGAATAGCATACTCTGAGTTGTCCTTATGTGAGGTCCTTATGTGGCTATGCCAAATGGCTGTGGGCTACACTAGTTCATTTAGCAGACAAGATTTGCTTAGAATTCTGTGGCATTATTTTATATTATTTAATAGTATGAAGAATACGATTGAACAAAGCTGAATAAAATAGAAAGGATATTTTCTCCAAATGATTTGAGAGAGTGTGCACATGCTGTTATTCTGTGTTGAGAGGTTAATAAAGAAATAGGTGCTCCTATATACTTAATACATTTTATTTAACTTTTATTTAACTAGGCAAGTCAGTTAAGAACAAATTCTTATTTACAATGACGGCCTACCCTGGCCAAACCAGGACGACGCTGGGCCAAATGTGCGCCCCCCCCCCCCATGGGACTCCAATCATGGCCGGGTGTGATACAGTGATTTAAAGATATTATTTTAACTTTCGTTGTTCTACAAACGTTGGGCTATATGTTTGAATTGTTTATATATTGTAAGGCTGCATGATGCGACTCTAATGATGATTTGAAAAAAGTCCTTTGACTTGCACAGGCTGTACACACTTCATCAGTCTCTCATTCACAATTTGACAAGCATTTGATAATGCCTCAAATTTCACAGCAGCATCCCCTTTGTTACCGTAATGCACCCTAAAAAAAAAACATTTTGCGGCCAGTGGCCGTTGTGCCCTTGGCCTGGAGTGTTGCGTTGTGCCCTTCTCCCTGAGTGCTACAGGCTTCGAAGCGCATCTCACTCTCATGGCTCTCCATCTGGTGATAGTCTTTCTCACAGGCTACAAGTGAAGACATCGGGGACGCAACTGTGCATTCCAAGGTGCATATTGAAGATATTGGAAGAACTGTACACATTTACTTTTCGTCAGCCAACAAGACGAGTCGGCCTAACAAACAGCAGAAGCACTAGCCTCTGTCAATCTACTATCCCCCATGCTACAAAAGTCGACCTATTCTATTCTGTGCAAGAAATAAATATTCCAAACATAGTCTGGGACAGTTGTGGAATGCAATAGATCCCAAATTAATACAACCACTAGCATCCAACATTTTGGGGGGGGAAATGTTGCTGACATAACAGATGTTTAGCTTAAAATGTTAATAAACTATTAGGCTTTTTCTTCACATTACCAGCGCAGCAATGCGCACATAGCAGTACATTAAGCACGGAAGTTCCATTAGCAGGAAGTGACTGCAAATGTGATTATGCATGTAATGTTTTAATTATAAAGGTGCATTTTTATGGTGAAAATTATCTTCCCAAATTTGAAACTTAATGTGCTTAATTTTTTGAAGTTATTTGGCCACTTTAAACCTATCGCCACATAGCACTCACTTCTGTCATCATGAAGTGATTTTAGAGGCTGTTTAAGGATCATATCATCTCTACCTTACCTGACACTCTAGACCCACTTCAATTTTCATACCGCCCCAATAGATCCACAGATGATGCAATCGCAATCTCACTGTACACTGCCCTATCCCATATGGACAAAAGGAATACCTATGTAAGAATGCTGTTCATTGACTATAGCTCAGCCTTCAACACCATAGTATCCTCCAAACGCATCATTAAGCTTGGGGCCCTGGCTATGAACCCCGCCCTGTGCAACTGGGTCCTGGACTTCCTGATGGGCCGCCCCCAGGTGGTGAAGGTAGGAAACAACACTTCTACATTGCTGATTCTCAACACAGGGGCCCCACAAGGGTGTGTGCTTATCCCCCTCCTGTACTGCCTGTTCACCCATGACTGCTTGGCCACGCATGCCTTCAACTCAATCATCAGGTTTGCAGACAACACAACAGTTGTAGGCCTGATTACCAACAATAATCAGACATCCTACAGGGGAGGAGGTGAGGGCGGAGTGGTGTCAGGAAAATAACCTCTCCCTCAACATCAACAAAACGAAGGAGCTGATCGTGGACGTCAGGAAAAAGCAGAGAGTGCATGCAACTATCAACATCGACGGGACCGCAGTGGAGAAGGTGAAAAACTTAAAGTTCCTCAGCATACACATCACTGATGATCTGAAATGGTCCACCCACACAGACAGTTTTCTGAAAAAGGCGCAACATCAGGAAGCTTAAGAAATTTGTCTTGGCCCCTAAGACCCTCAAAAACCTTTACAGATGCACAATTGAGAGCATCTTCTCTGGCTGCCCAACGCAACACAGGGGGCACACTGCCTGCACTCCAGGACACCTACAGCACCCGATGTCACAGGAAGTCCAAAAAGATCATCAAGGATATCAACCACCCGAGCCACGGCCTGTTTACCCCGCTATCATCCAGAAGGTTAGGTCAGTACAGGTGCATCAAAGCTGGGAGAAGAGACTGACAAACAGCTTCCATCTTAAGGCCATCAGAATGTTAAGTAGCCATCACTAGCCGACTACCACCTGGTTACTCAACCCTGCACCTTAGAGGCTGCTGCCCTATACACATTGCTAGTCAAATGTCTGGACACACCCACTCATTCACCCACTCATTTTCATTGTAGAAAAATTGTGAAATAACACATGGAATCAAAAAAGTTTGAAACAAATCAAAATATATTTTATATTTGAGATTCTTTAAAGTATCCACACTTTGCCTTGATGACAGCTTTGCGCAAGCTTGGCATTCTCTCAACCAGCTTCATGAGGTGGTCACCTGGAATGCATTTCAATTAACAGGTGTTCTTTGTTAAAAGTTAATTTGTGGAATTTATTTCCCTTTCTATGCATTTGAGCCAATCAGGTGTTGTGACAAGGTAGGGGTGGTACATAGAAGATAGCCCTATTTGGTAAAATAACAAGTCCATATTATGTCAAGAAAAGCTCAAAAAAGCAAAGACAAATGACAGTCCATCATTACTTTAAGACATGAAATCAGTCAATCCGGAAAATGTCAAGACCATTGAAAGTTTCTTCAAGTGCAGTCGCAAAAAACATCAAGCCCTATGATGAAACTGGTTCTCATGAGGACCACCATAGGAAAGGAAGACCCGAGAGTTACCTCTGCTGCAGAGGATAAGTTCATTCGAGTTAACTGCACCTCAGATTGTAGCCCAAATAAATGCTTCACTGAGTTCAAGTAAGAGACACATCTCAAAATCAACTGTTCAGAGGAGACTGCATGAATCAGGCCTTCATGGTCGAATTGCTGCAAAGAAACCACTACTAAAGTACACCAATAAGATTAAGAGATGTGTTTGGGCCAAGAAACATGCGCAATGGACATTAGACCAGTGGAAATCTGTCCTTTGGTCTGATGAATCCAAATTTGAGAATTTTGGTTCCAACCGCCGTGTCTTTGTGAGACGTAGAGTAGGTGAATGAATTATCTCCAGAAGGAGAGTGGTGGAGTGCTGCATCAGATGACCTGGCCTCCACAATCCCCCGACCTCAACCAAATTCAGATGGTTTGGGATGAGTCGGACCGCAGAGTGAAGGAAAAGCAGCCAACAAGTGCTCAGCATATGTGGGAACTCCTTCAAGACTGTTGGAAAAGCATTCCAGGTGAAGCTGATTGAGAGAATGTCAAGAGTGTGCAAAGCTGTCATCAAGGCAAAGGTGGCTACTTTGAAGAATCTCAACTATAAAATATATTTTGATTTGTTTAACACTTTTTTGGGTACAACATGATTCAATATGTGTTATTTCATAGTTTTGATGTCTTCACTATTCCTTTACGATGTAGAAAATAGTAAAAATAAAGACCCTTGAATGAGTAGGTGTGGCCAAACTTTTGACTGGTACTGTACATAGAATCACTGGTCACTTTAATAATGGAACACTAGTCAATTTAATAGTGTTTACATACTGCTTTACTCATTTCATATTTATTTACTGTACTCAATTCTACTGTATTTAAGTCAATGCCAATCCGACATTGCCCATCCTAATATTTAACTATATTCTTTTACTTTAGATTTGTGTGTATTGTTATGAATTGTTAGATATTATTGCACTGTTCGAGCTAGGAACACAAGCCTTTCACTACACATGCAATAACATCTGCTAAATATGTGTATGTGACCAATAACATTTGATTTGATTTGAAAACATATAGGCCTATGGGTTAGGCTACATGAGGTGTGCGACTATGATTCGAATAGGTGCAAAAAATAGTCTGTTTCTTATGCTGGGCAGCATTCACAAGTGATAATATATCATTCACAAATTAGAGGCTAATATTGTCCCCATCAGACTATTGTTGATTTAATCTTGTCTTTACCATATACTAAATAATACATGTGTGAAATTTGTTTTGATTTAGAATGGACCATTATCATGCACCTGTCTCGAAACTGGGGCAGGGGAAAAATACATGTCATCTATGCACTTAAATAGTGAATGGAGGATGCTTTTCCCGTGGTTCATTTTCATGCCAACCAGGTAGGCTATACTCCTGTTGTAAAGGTACACAATGTGCTTAATATTAGAAAAGTTGAGAAATAAATATAGTAGGCCTAATCTATAGAAAGCTCATGGTCTCCTCCTCTTTTTAGTAGAGGCCATCACATAGCCTATAGAAATGGAACACAACATGAGCTCATGGGCTCTAATGAAGTGTTTGATTAGATTTTCGATTACCTTTTGCATTGATGTCAGAGTGATTAGAAGGACAATAGAGTGCTGAGTACCAGGCAGTTAGCAAGTTTGGGAGGCTACTAATGACCATCAGCAGCATCAGAGCTTGGAGAAGCCTAATTACCATGACTAAACAGTCACGTAGAATTTGACTGCCTTCATGACTTGTGACATCCGGTGTGGCGGTAATACGGTTACCTCAACAGCCCTAGCTGTGAGTGAATAGAGGGACCTGACTGTCCTAGCTGTGAATAGAGGGTCCTGTCTTTCCGAGCTGTGAATAGAGGTCCCTTTCTTTCCTAGCTGTGAATATACTGTAGGGCCCTGTCTGTCCTAGCTGTGAGTGAATAGAAGGGCCCATGTAAGAACGTTGAGCCCAGATCAGGACTGAAGTCCCATTAGAAGAATGGTGTCTCTCTCCTTGGGTGTAACCCAACACTCCCCAACCTTCCCCAGTGCACGTGCACACACATACATGCACACACAACGTGTGTGTGTGTGTGTGTGTGTGTGTGTGTGTGTGTGTGTGTGTGTGTGTGTGTGTGTGTGTGTGTGTGTGTGTGTGTGTGTGTGTGTGTGTGTGTGTGCGTGTGTGTGTACTTTTCTCACCCCTGATCGGGTAGGTGGGGCCGGCAGAGGTAGGCGGGGTCAGTAGAGCCCTCAGATTGAGTAATATGTTAGGGTTAGGGTCCGGGCAGAGCCCTCAGCTAAGGTAACAGGTAAGTGATTGTACAGGAAAGGGCCCTGATGCAATGCTCCTCAGTGGCTCCAAAGCCTCACATTGTGTGGGCCATCCATGGCAGCCTTGACTGATATTGATGTTAGGCTGACCATTGGCGCGTGTCACTGAGAATAGTTAAGGTGGATTAACCGAGCGAGATATGTCTACTGTACTTTAGCAGTGTTTACGATACCACTGTTTACTGTGCTGTACTGCACTGTATTACTGTTTAATGTGCTGTACCACTGTTTACTGTACTGTACCATTGTTTACTCTACTGTACGACTGTTTACTGTACTATAATGTACTGTACTGTACTGTACTGTACCACTGTTTACTGTACCATTGTTTACTGTACTGTACCATTGTTTACTGTACCATTGTTTACTCTACTGTACTACTGTTTACTGTACTATAATGTACTGTACCATTGTTTACTCTACTGTACTACTGTTTACTGTACTATAATGTACTGTACCATTGTTTACTCTACTGTACTACTGTTTACTGTACTATAATGTACTGTACCATTGTTTACTGTACTACTGTTAACTGTACTGTTCTACTGTTTACTGTACTATAATGTAGTGTACTGTACCACTGTTTACTGTACTGTACCATTGTTTACTGTACTACTGTTAACTGTACTGTTCTACTGTTTACTGTACTATAATGTAGTGTACTGTACCACTGTTTACTGTACTGTACCATTGTTTACTGTACTACTGTTAACTGTACTGTTCTACTGTTTACTGTACTATAATGTAGTGTACTGTACCACTGTTTACTGTACTGTACCATTGTTTACTGTACCATTGTTTACTGTACTGTACTACTGTTTACTGTACTCTAATGTACTGTACCACTGTTTACTGTACTGTACTACTTACTGTTTACTGTACTATAATGTACTGTACTGTACCATTGTTTACTGTACTGTAATACTGTTTACTGTACTGTACTACTGTTTACTGTACTATAATGTACTGTACTACTGTTTACTGTACTGTACTACTGTTTACTGTACTATAATGTACTGTACTGTACTACTGTTTACTGTACTGTACTACTGTTTACTGTACTATAATGTACTGTACCACTGTTTACTATACTGTACTACTGTTTACTGTACTATAATGTACTGTACTGTACTACTGTTTACTGTACTGTACTACTCTTTACTGTACTATAATGTACTGTACTGTACTACTGTTTACTGTACTGTACTACTGTTTACTGTACTATAATGTACTGTACTGTACTACTGTTTACTGTACTGTACTACTGTTTACTGTACTATAATGTAGTGTACTGTACCACTGTTTACTGTACTGTACCATTGTTTACTGTACTACTGTTAACTGTACTGTTCTACTGTTTACTGTACTATAATGTAGTGTACTGTACCACTGTTTACTGTACTGTACCATTGTTTACTGTACTACTGTTAACTGTACTGTTCTACTGTTTACTGTACTATAATGTAGTGTACTGTACCACTGTTTACTGTACTGTACCATTGTTTACTGTACCATTGTTTACTGTACTGTACTACTGTTTACTGTACTCTAATGTACTGTACCACTGTTTACTGTACTGTACTACTTACTGTTTACTGTACTATAATGTACTGTACTGTACCATTGTTTACTGTACTGTAATACTGTTTACTGTACTGTACTACTGTTTACTGTACTATAATGTACTGTACTACTGTTTACTGTACTGTACTACTGTTTACTGTACTATAATGTACTGTACTGTACTACTGTTTACTGTACTGTACTACTGTTTACTGTACTATAATGTACTGTACCACTGTTTACTATACTGTACTACTGTTTACTGTACTATAATGTACTGTACTGTACTACTGTTTACTGTACTGTACTACTCTTTACTGTACTATAATGTACTGTACTGTACTACTGTTTACTGTACTGTACTACTGTTTACTGTACTATAATGTACTGTACTGTACCATTGTTTACTGTACTGTACTACTGTTTACTGTACTCTAATGTACTGTACTGTACCACTGTTTACTGTACTATAATGTACTGTACCATTGTTTACTGTACTGTACTACTGTTTACTGTACTCTAATGTACTGTACTGTACCACTGTTTACTGTACTATAATGTACTGTACTGTACCATTGTTTACCGTACTGTACCAGTGTTTACTGTACTACTGTTAACTGTACTGTTCTACTGTTTACTGTACTATAATGTAATGTACTGTACCACTGTTTACTGTACTATGCTATTGTTTACTGTACTATAATGTACTGTAGACTGTTTACTGTACTGTACGATTATTTACTGTACTACAGTTTACTGTACTATAATGTACTGTACCATTGTTTACTGTACTGTACTACTGTTTACTGTACTGTACCACTGTTTACTGTACTGTTCTACTGTTTACAGTACTGTTCTACTGTTTACTGTACTATAATGTACTGTACTGTACCACTATTTACTATACTATACTATTGTTTACTGTACTATAATGTACTGTAGACTGTTTACTGTACTGTACAATTATTTACTGTACTGTACTACAGTTTACTGTACTATAATGTACTGTACCATTGTTTACTGTACTGTACTACTGTTTACTGTACTGTACCACTGTTTACTGTACTGTTCTACTGTTTACAGTACTATTCTACTGTTTACTGTACTATAATGTACTGTAGACTGTTTACTGTACTGTACGATTGTTTACTGTACTGAACTACTGTTTACTGTACTATAATGTACTGTACCACTGTTTACTGTACTGTACTACTGTTTACTGTACTGTGCCACTGTTTACTGTACAATAATGTACTGTACTGTACCATTGTTTACTGTACTGTACCATTGTTTACTCTACTGTACCATTGTTTACTGTACTACTGTTTACTGTACTGTACCACTGTTTACTGTACTATAATGTACTGTACTGTACCATTGTTTACTGACTGTACTGTACCACTGTTTACTGTACTGCACTGTACTGTACCACTGTTTACTGTACTGTACCACTGTTTACTGTACTGTACCACTGTTTTCTGTACTGTACTGTACTGTACCACTGTTTACTGTACTGTTCTACTGTTTACTATACTGTACTACTGTTTACTGTACTGTTCTACTGTTTACTGTACTACTGTTTACTGTACTGTTCTACTGTTTACTGTACTGTTCTACTGTTTACTGTACTGTTCTACTGTTTACTATACTGTACTACTGTTTACTGTACTGTTCTACTGTTTACTATACTGTACTACTGTTTACTGTACTGTTCTACTGTTTACTATACTGTACTACTGTTTACTGTACTGTTCTACTGTTTACTATACTATACTACTGTTAACTTTACTGTTCTACTGTTTACTGTACTACTGTTTACTGTACTGTTCTACTGTTTACTATACTGTACTACTGTTTACTATACTGTACTACTGTTTCTGTACTGTTCTACTGTTTACTGTAATATATAATAATATAATATAATATATGCCATTTAGCAGACGCTTTTATCCAAAGCGACTTACAGTCATGTGTGCATACATTCTACGTATGGGTGGTCCCGGGAATCGAACCCACTACCCTGGCGTTACAAGCGCCATGCTCTACCAACTGAGCTACAGAAGGACTATACCACTGTTTACTGTACTGTACTGTTCTACTGTTTACTGTACTGTGCTACTGTTTAATGTACTACTGTTTACTGTACTGTACTGTACTGTACTGTGTTGTACTGTATTTATTATGGATTCCCATTAGCTGCTGCCAAAGCAGCAGCTACTCTTCCTGGGGTCCAGCAAATTTAAGGCCGTTTATACAATTTTAAAACATTACAATACATTCACAGATTTCACAACACACTGTATGCCCTCAGGCCCCTACTCCACCACTACCACATATCTACAGTACTAAATACGTGTGTGTGTGTGTGTGTGTGTGTGTGTGTGTGTGTGTGTGTGTGTGTGTGTGTGTGTGTGTGTGTGTGTGTGTGTGTGTGCACATGTGTCTGTGCCAATGTTTGTGAGGCTTCACAGTCCCCACTGTTCCATAAGGTGTTTTTTATCTGTTTTTTTAAATCAAATTTTACTGCTTGTGTCAGTTACTTGATGTGTAATAGAGTTCCATGTAGTCATGGCTCTATGTAGTACTGTGTACTCCCATAGTCTGTTCTGGACTTGGGGACTGTTAAGAAACCTCTTGTGGCATGTCTGTACCATGGTTTACTGTACTGTAATGTACTGCTGTTTACTGTACTGTAATGGACTGCTGTTTACTGTACTGTACCACAGTTTATTGTACTGTACCACAGTTTACTGTACTTCTGTTTACTGAACTATAATGTACTGTACTGTACCACTGTTTACTGTACCACTGTTTACTGTACTGTACAGTACTACTGTTTACTGTACTGTACCACTGTTTACTGTACTATAATGTACTGTACCACTGTTTACTGTACTATAATGTACTGTACCACTGTTTACTGAACTGTACTGTACTACTGTTTACTGTACTGTACCACTGTTTACTGTACTATAATGTACTGTACCACTGTTTACTGTACAACTGTTTACTGTACTGTACTACTGTTTACTGTACTGTACTGTACCACTGTTTACTGTACTATAATGTACTGTACCACTGTTTACTGTACTGTACCACTGTTTACTGTACTATAATGTACTGTACCACTGTTTACTGTACTGTACCACTGTTTACTGTACTGTACCACTGTTTACTGTACTACTGTTTACTGTACTATAATGTACTGTACCACTGTTTACAGAACTGTACTGTACTACTGTTTACTGTACTATAATGTACTGTACCACTGTTTACTGAACTGTACTGTACTACTGTTTACTGTACTATACTGTACCACTGTTTACTGTACTATAATGTACTGTACCACTGTTTACTGTACCGTACTACTGTTTACTGTACTGTACCACTGTTTACTGTACTATAATGTACTGTACCACAGTTTACTGTACTATAATGTACTGTACCACTGTTTACTGTACTGTACCACTGTTTACTGTACTACTGTTTACTGTACTATAATGTACTGTACCACTGTTTACTGTACTGTACTTTACTACTGTTTACTGTACTGTACTACTGTACTATACCGCCTTCATCTCATATTGATCTACTTTTCTTCCCCTGTCTCTCATCCTCTCTATCCTCTCTCCCTCTCACTCTGTCTCTTTCTCTGTGTTTTCCTGCTTGTGTGTGTGTGTGTGTTCGTGTGTGTGTGTGTGCATGTTCTCGTGTGTGTGTCTATCCATCTATCCTCTCCTAACAGTTTGAGGGCTGCAACAAGGCCTTTTCCCGCCTGGAGAACCTAAAGATCCATCTACGGAGCCACACGGGGGAGAAGCCCTACCTGTGCCAGCACCCCGGCTGCCAGAAAGCTTTCAGCAACTCCAGTGACCGGGCCAAGCACCAGCGCACTCACCTAGACACGGTCAGCACACATGGAGACAGTCTCCACTGGTTCTACTCTCCTCTACTCCCACGGCCTCTCTGCTGTAGATCATAGATCATGTCTATTAGAAAGGGTTAGAGTCATAGTTCTATCCAGTCATGAACACTTACAGGTACCCTAAAAGAAGTGGAATGGGGTGATGTTGATGTTTGAACTCTTTAAAAAATATGTATTTTACCTTTATTTAAATTGGCAAGTCAGTTAAGAACAAATTCTTATTTACAAAGACGGCCTCCCAAAAGGCAAAAGGCCTCCTGCGGGGACGTGGGCCTGGGATTAAAAATATCAAATAAATTTAAAAATATGGGACAAAACACACATCATGACAAGAGACACCACAACACTACATAAAGAGAGACCTAAGACAACAACATAGCATGACAGCAACACATGAAAACACAGCATAATAGCAACACAACATCACAACAACATCATAGCAACACAACATAGCAGCAGCACAACATGGTAACAGCACAAAACTTGGTACAAACATTATTGGGCATAAACAACAGCACAAAGGGCAAGAGGTGATCTGGTTTGTTATAGAAGTGCCGAGCACCACATGTCCAACCCTGGTTAGAGTGTATGTTGAGGCATCCGTAGAGTAGTATCAAACTTTTTGGTTTAGGATATTTGATGCTGCTACTCACATCATTGTAAGAATTGTACACATTAAAGCGTTAGTGCCTATTACCAAGCTTAAATGCCCGTTTCCATTGCTTGACAGTATCAGTTCTACTTGCACATTTATCTTCTGCACATCTATATCTCCAGTGTTTAGTTGCTATATTGCAATTATTTCGCAACTATGGTCTACTTATTGCCTTACCTTCCTTATCCTACCTCATTTGCACACACTGTATATATACTTTTTCTATTGTATTATTGACTGTATGTTTGTTTATTCCATGTGTAACTGTGTTGTTGTTTGTGTCGCACTGCTTTGCTTTATCTTGGCCAGGTCGCAGTTGTAAATGAGAACTTGTTCTCAACTAGTCCATCTGGTTAAATAAAGGTGAAATAAAAATACAAATTATTGAAACCTGAGTCAGTGAGTTACACGCCATTCTCAATCACCCCACACTCCTTCCCTCCGGTGGCAGGACATGCTACGCATCATTTAAATATCCCTTGCATTATGCCGCGTTCAGAACAACTGGGAGCTCGGGGGGGAAAAACGATTTGTTTTGAACGGTCATCCAACTCAGAATTCCAAATTGGGAAATTAGGCCTCTTTCTAGAGCTCCGACTTTCCGACCTTAAGATCACTGACGTTATGATTTGACCTCGTTTTTTCCCGAGTTCCCAGTTGTTCTGAACGCGGCATTAGTCTGACGCGAGTCACGGTAAGTCAAATAACCAGCCGTTAGTTTAGAGGGGAGTGTTCTGCCTCAGACTTGTCTCTCTGCTACAGAGGGGAAAGCAATGGCTGTGTATAAAGGAAAGGAACGCCTGAGTCAGCCACTACTCACTTGCCTTGTCTGTCACTCCTCCAACGTCTAAATGTATCAGAATCCACAGGCCTCAGCCAGCCTTGAGCCACCCAGCCTCACTACCTTATGTATGTATACACACTGCCAATTACACAGCCATCCCAGAAGCTGATGGCCGCGCATTAGCGCCCTGCCGAGAGTCTAATTTCGCCGCCTGCCACCCTGCCAAACGCACTTTAGTGAAAAAATAATGTTAAACTGTAATGATATTTATACTAGACAGAAGTTTTCTTGTTTTTTTCTCTCTCGCTCTTTTCTCCACTTGTGGGTCTGTGTTGGGGCAGCGTTGCGTAGGAATAACAAACAGGACGGAGATTAGTGGTGCTGAGAGCGGCTTGGAATAACGTGTATTTACCGAAAAAAGCGAGGTACGAACTGAGAGCTAATAAAGAGGCGTATCGCCTTTCACTTTAAAGGCTGCCTTATATTCCACTGTACAGAGAGAGAAAAAACAAGGGGAAAATCTCTATCAAGGGGCTACATGCAGTATTTTCTTTGCTAATATTGTGTGAAGATGAGGACATGTAATGACACTGCTGTAGTGATGTTGCTTTGGTGATCACATTTAGTGCCCCTCACATCTTTTGGTGCAGTTTGCACTAACTTTACTAGACCTTTATAAACCTTATAAAGAATGTCATCTTTAGAGCACTGAAATGCTGCTTTATATTTGGTTTCTTGTAGTAGGCTACTTCAAAAATGGAGAAAAACTTAACTCCTTCGAATTGTCTCTTCTCTCTCTTTCTTATTCCTTCTCTTGCCTTCAATTTCTTCAGTTACTCTGTGTATTCTCAGCTGAAAGGTAGGAGTCTATGTTTGCTGTCTTATTTCATCAGATTTCATTCCTGTTGTGTCTGCATTTTTGTTCTTGATTTTTTTCCCGTATTATTTTGCAAAATAATCAAATGCCTAATGCATACATATGTTCTTGTGGTTTTATATGAATCAATATAGCAATGTTAGGTTTCTTTGTCTCGTGGTTGTGGGTTTCATTGCGCTGATATTATAGAATAAATAGTTGCTTTGAATCATATACTTATCATGTACTTATCATATATTTGTCATGTTCTATAGAAACCGTACGCATGTCAGATCCCTGGCTGCACCAAACGCTACACAGACCCCAGCTCTCTACGCAAACACGTCAAGATCCACTCCGCCAAAGAGCAACATGTGCATAGAAAGGTAGGCCTTCCATTTACAGACCAACATATTTACAGCTGTGGCATACCTGTTGCAAAAAAGCCGGGAAGAGATTTTTGATGTGCCGATTCTATGGCACAGGGTTGAACTGATACAAAACTGATACACAAAACAACGCTGAATTCAAAACTTTTGAGTTTTTACATTTAAATTACTATAGAAGATTATTGCAAAAAAAATAGAATGTTATGTATATATGGGGGATACAACTATCACAGCTCTGCAGATTTTGCTGTGAAGAGACAGAATCATTCGATCACTTGTTTTGATAGACGGGAGGGGTTGAAGGTAGCTGAAATTTTGTTTTGATATATGGGAGGGGTTGAAGGTTGCTGAAGGGTGGAATAAAATAAAATAATAATAATAAAGAGATGACGAATGTACAATCACCATGTCTGTGTACCATGTCTGTAAAAGGTATACTGTATGCTATGTATTAGCTGGAAGTAGAAGCTTAAGTATTGTTGTTCATTAGTTTTCTCCAATTACCTGATGGGGGTAGTGTTCTATATATATATATATATATATATATATATATATATATATATATATATATTTATATATATATATATACAAACAATTACATTGATAGAACCCACCGTCTATCTGCAAAATTAAAGCTGATCTACTTCCTAAAACTAAAATACTAAATATAAAGAAATAAAAAGACACCCAGAGAGAGTGAGCGAAAATCTAAAATGCTACCCATATATCATACCAGTGGAGACCCAAGTCACTTTAAATCGGAGGAAGTGCTCATTGTAATGGCGTGAAAGGAATTAATGAATTGGCATACCATTCCAGCCATTACATTGGGCCATCCTCCTTTTAACAGCATCCACTGTCTTACACTATACATATTATGACCAGGAACTGAAAGCATGTTAGGACTCTTATGGATCTTGTCAGGCCACATGCATCACAAATGTATAGTTGCCATGGCACCCTAGTAGCAGCCTAAGCAGAGAGCTCCAATATACATGTACATTTAGTTATTAAGTGTTTTTAATGGCTGTTTTAAATCAGCTATTTTGTTTTTGATAACAATGAGTTGTTATTACATACCTGTTGGTTTTAACCCACAGATGTATAGTTTGACTGGCAGGTCAACTCTTTTTGGCATGGCTAGCTAGCGAACTGGCTAATGTTTTTGTTTAAATGATGCATCTGGACACAGTACCAGCTTTTCATTTCACCTGGTTGCTGGTTCCTGATCTTCTGAGAACATCATTTGATGAGTCACCTGAAGCTTGAGATGAATGGGAGATACATCAGAGGAATGCAGTGCTGAGGCAGAAGACCTGTAGTGAGGACGACTGGCTACTACTTTGAACTGTGTGTGGTGAGCTACACTCCTCAGGCTGGTTCCCAGAGTAGCCCACAACAAGATCGTCACCAGACATTTTAATCAACCATCTCCCTGACCACCTTCCTATGATCGAGCCACAAACTCTCCCTCTCCATCTTTGGAGGATGCATGCACTCAAAGACTTGGCCACTATTGGTTGAGCTAGCGAGCTATAGCTAGGCTTCTCATGATGATGTATTGGTTGCGCTAGCTCGCTATAGCTCGGCTACTCATGATGATGTATTGGTTGCGCTAGCTAGCTATAGCTAGGCTACTCATGATGATGTATTGGTTGAGCTAGCGAGCTATAGCTAGGCTTCTCATGATGATGTATTGATTGAGCTAGCGAGCTATAGCTAGGCTTCTCATGATGATGTATTGGTTGCGCTAGCTAGCTATAGCTAGGCTACTCATGATGATGTATTGCTATTTATTATTCTTATTATGCTGATCAAAACCATAAACACAACATGTGGTCCCACGTTTCATGAGCTTAAATAAAAGATCCCAGAAATGTTCCATACACACAAAAACGTATTTCCCAAAAAGGTTTACATCCCTGTTGGTGAGCATTTCTCCTTTGCCAACATAATCCAGGTGTAGCATATCAAGAAGCAGATTAAACAGCATGATCATTGCACAGGTGCACCTTGTGCTCGGGATTATCAAAGGCCACTCTAAAATGTGCAGTTTTGTCACTCAACACAATGCCACAGATGCAATTGGCATGCTGACTGCAGGAATATCCACTAGAGCTATTGCCAGATAATATAAAGTTCATTTCTCTACCAGAAGCCGCCTCCACTGTCACGACTTCCGCCGAAGTCTGGCACTCTCCTTGTTTGGTCGGCGTTCGGCATTTGTTTTGTCTTGTTTTTCCGCACACCTGGTTCACATTCCCTCATCTGACTAAATGTATATTACCCTCTGTTCCCCCCATGTGTGTGGAATTGTTTGTTTGTTACGTGTGGTTCGCATCAGGCTGGTTTGCGCCGGGTATGTGTTTGACCCTTATGTTTTGTTTATTGTACCGTTTGTGTACTTTGGGCATTATCGCTGTTTTCCTTGGGCATGAATAAAGTGCGCCTGTTATCACCCATCTCTGCTCTCCTGCACCTAACTCACCTTCAACCAGTTGCGCACATCGTGACAGAATTCCACACCCCTTATGGAGTGAGCAGGAGCAGGTACCCCTGTTGTAAGGGTCGAGGAGCGCTTCCGGGAGCACACGGCGATGCTCCACCATCTCGGCACCGTCATGGACCACGTCGTTCAGACAATGGACCGCTGGGAGAGACAGGGAGTCCCTCCAGTGCCCTCCCCAGCACAACAGGGGTCTCCACTACTCGCCTCTCCTGTATCCGGTCCCAGTGGGATTCGTCTCGCCCTTCCCGGGGAGTTTGATGGGATGGCGGCACGCTGCCAGGGGTTCCTGCTACAGCTGGAACTGTATCTGGCGACCGTCTACCCGGCTCCTTCCGGACGTGAGAGAGTGTCCGCCCTCGTCTCGTGCCTCTCGGGGAGAGCCCTGGAGTGGGCCAACGCTGTGTGGGTATAAGGAGATGCGGCACTGGACCACTTTGAAGAGTTCACCCGCCCTAGGGTAGAGCGGCGGGTGAACGTCTTTTCTACCTGAGGCAGGGGACGAGAAGCGCCCAGGAGTTCGCCTTGGACTTTCGGACCCTGGCCACCGGATGGGATGGAATGACAGGGCCCTGATCGACCACATTCGCTGCAGCCTACGCTAGGATGTCTGTCGGGAGTTGGGCTGCAGGGACACCACCCTCACGTTTGATCAGCTGGTGGACCTGTCCGTCAGGCTGGATAACCTGCTGGCCACCCGCGGACGTTCAGATGCAGCTCTGTCGGTTCCATCTCCCAGCACCACCGCTCCGGTGCCTATGGAGCTGGGAGGTGCTGCGCTCAGGGAGACCAGAGGAGTGGCCTTCACGTGCACCATCTGTGGCCTCAGAGAGCACACTGCCGGTCGGTGTCGGGTTGGGTCCTCTGGGTGTCGAGGCAGCAGGTCTTGCGCACTCTGGCATCACCCCAGGGGAGCCTGCACCATTCTCATCCAGGGCCCTCTGTTGCCCACCTGTTTTTGCAAGTTAACTTTCCTGAGTTTTCCCCGCATTCCCAGCATAAGGCGCTCGTCAATTCAGGCGCGGCTGGGAATTTCCTAGACAGATCATTTGCCCATAGTTTAGGGATCCCCATCGTTCCAGTGGCTAAACCCTTCCCAGTTCACGCCTTAGACAGTCAACAAATAGGGCCAGACAAGGAGAGAATCATTCTCTTCCTCATTGACTCTCCTGCGTTTCCCGTGGTGCTAGGCCTACCCTGGTTAGCCTGTCATGAGTCATGAGCCCACTGTTTCATGGCAACGGAGGGCTCTCACGGGGTGGTCGCGAGAGTGCTCGGGGAGGTGTTTAGGGGTTTCCGCTGGTGCTACTACGGTGGAAAGTCCAGACCAGGTCTCCACCGTGCGCATTCCCCCCGAATATTCCGATTTGGCTCTCACCTTCTCTAAGAAGAAAGCGACTCAATTACCACCCCATCGTCGGGGGGATTGTGCGATAAACCTCCAGGTAGACGCCACACTTCCCAGGAGTCACGTGTATCCCCTGTCACAGGCAGAGACGGCGGCTATGGAGACATATGTCTCCGAATCCCTGCGTCAGGGGTACATTCGGTCCTCCACTTTACCTGCCTCCTCGAGTTTCTTTTTTGTGAAGAAGAATGAGGGAGTTCTGCGCCCGTGTATTGACTATCGAGCCCTTAACCAGATCACTGTGAAGTAAAGATACCCGCTACCTCACATAGCCACAGCGATTGAGTCAATGCACAGGGCGCTTCTTCACTGAACTAGATCTCAGGGGCGTATACAACTTGTTGCGTATCCGGGAGGGAGACGAGTGGTAGACAGCTATCAGTACCACCGCAGGGCATTATGAGTATCTCGTCATGCCGTACGGGTTGATGAATGCTCCGTCAGTCTTCCAAGCCTTTGTGGACAAGATTTTCAGGGACCTGCACAGGCAGGGTGTAGTGGTGTATATCGATGACATTCTGATATACTCCGCTGCACGCGCCGAGCATGTGTCCTTGGTGTGCAAGGTGCTTGGCCGACTGTTGGAGCATGGCCTGTATGTCAAGGCTGAGAAATGCCTGTTCTGACAGCAGTCCGTCTCCTTTCTAGGATACCACATTTCCACCTCAGGTGTGGAGATGGAGAGTGACCGCATTTCAGCCGTGCGTAATTGGCCGACTCCTACCACGGTAAAGGAGGTGTAGCATTTTTTAGGATTTGCCAATTACTACCTGAGGTTTATCCGGGGTTTTGGTCAGGTAGTGGCTCCCATCACCTCACTGCTAAAGGGGGGCCCGGTGCGTTTGCAGTGGTCAGCTGAGGCGGACAGGGCTTTTGGTCACTTACGGGCTCTGTTTACCTCGGCTCCCGTGCTGGCACATCTTGCTCCTTCTTTGGGGTTCAGGGTGGAGGTGGACGCGTCCGAGGCTGGGATAGGAGCCGTGCTCTCTCAGCGCTCAGGAACGCCACCGAAGATCCGTCTTCTCGAAGAAGCTCAGCCCGGCAGAGCGAAACTATGATGTGGGGGACCGGGAGCTGTTAGCTGGGAGCTGTTAGGCGTGGAGACATTGGCTTGAGGGGGCCCAACACCCTTTTCTCATCTGGACTGACCCCGCAACCAGGAGTACATCCGGGCAACGAGGAGACTGAATCCTCATCAGGCAAGGTGGGCCATGTTTTTTACCCGTTTTGTTTTCACCCTTTCTTTCAGACCAGGTTCCCAGAATGTTAAGGCTGACGCACTGTCCCGGCTGTATGACACAGAGGAGCGGCCCATGGATCCTACCCCCATACTACCGGCCTCCTGCCTGATGGCACCGGTAGTATGGGAGCTGGATGCGGACATTGAGCGGGCGTTACGTGCAGAGTCCGCTCCCCTCCAGTGTCCCGCTGGGCATCTGTTCGTTCCGTCTCCGTCGCCTTAGCATCAGAGTCAGACCGAGGCTCCTGTGGTGGACGACTGTTTCAGGCGTGCGGAGGAGACCTGGGACCATGTTCACCTCCAGCGGGCCGTGCTGTGCCAGGGGGCCAACGCAGGCCATCACCGCAGTGAGGCTCCAGTGTTCGCACCGGGGGACCGGGTCTGGCTCTTGACCCGAAACCTGCCCCTCCACCTGCCCTGCCGGAAGCTGGGGCCGTTGTTTGTGGGGCAATTTAAAGTCCTGAGGAGACTGAACAAGGTTAGTTACCGGTTACAGCTCACACCCGATTACCGTATTAACCCCTCGTTCCATGTGTCTCTCCTCAGGCCGGTGGCGGCTGGCCCGTTCCAGGAGTCTGAGGTGCGGGAGGTTCCTTCGCCCCCCTTTGGACATCGAGGGGGCCCCGGTGTAATCCGTTTGCTCCATACTGGATTCAAGGCGTCGGGCGAGGGGCCTTCAGTACCTCGTGTACTGGGAGGTTACGGTCCGGAGGAGAGATGCTGAGTCCCGGTGGCGGACGTCTTGGACCCATCTATGCTGTGGGAGTTTCACCATCTTCGTCCGGATCGCCCTGCACCTCGCCCTAAGTGTCATCCCTGAGGCCGGTGTCGGCGCGCTTCTGGAGCCGTGCGTCAAGGGGGGTAGTGTCACGACTTCCGCCAAAGTCGGTCTCTCTCCTTGTTTGGGCGGCGTTCGGCGGTAAACGTCACCGGTCTTCTAGCCATCGCCGCTCCACCTTTCATTTTCCATTTGTTTTGTCTTGGTTATCCGCACACCTGGTTCACATTCCCTCATCTGACTAAATGTATATTACCCTCTGTTCCCCCCCATGTCTGTGTGTGGAATTGTTTGTTTGTTACGTATGGTTCGCATCAGGCTGGTTTGCGCCGGGTATGTGTTTGACCCTTTTGTTTTGTTTATTGTACCGTTTGTGTACTTATTATCGCTGTTGTCCTTGGGCATGAATAAAGTGTGCCTGTTGTCACTCATCTCTGCTCTCCTGCACCTGACTTACCTTCAACCAGTTGCGCACATTGTGACCCCAACGTTGTTTTAGAGAATTTGACAGTAAGTCTAACCGGACTCACAACCACAGACCACGTGTAACCACACCAGCCCAAGACCTCCACATCCAACTTCTTCACCGGCGGGATGATCTGAGACCAGCCACCCGGACAGCCGATGAAACTGTTGGTTTGAAGAATTTCTACACAAACTGTCAGAACCCGTCTAAGGGAAGCTCATCTGCATTCTCCTCGTCCTCACCAGGGTCTTTACCTGACTGCAGTTCGGTGTCGTAACAGACTTCAGTGGGCAATTGCTCATCTTCAATGTCCACTGGCACGCTGGAGAAGTGTGCTCTTCACGGATGAATCACGGTGTCAACTGTACCGGGCAGATGGCAGACAGAGTGCTCCTTGATACCTTGATTCATCCGTGAAGAGCACACTTCTCCAGCGTGCCAGTGGACATCGATGGCAATTTGAATGCACAGAGGTACCGTGACAAGATCCTGAGGCCCATTGACGTACCATTCATTCGCCGCCATCACCTTATGTTTCAGCATGATAATGCACAGCGTCATGTCGCGAGGATCTGTACACAATTCCTGGAAGCTTCCATGGCCTGTATACTCACCAGACATGTCACCACTCATTGAGCATGTTTGGGATGCTCTGGATTGACATGTACGACAGCGTGGTCCAGTTCCTGCCAATATTAAGCAACTTCGCACAGCCATTGAAGAGGAATGGGACAATATTCCACAGGCCATAATCAACAGCCTGATCAACTCTATGTGAAGGAGATGTGTCTCGCTGCGTGAACCAAATGGTGGTCACACCAGATACTGACTGGTTTTCTAATCCACGGCCCTACCTTTTTTTAAGGTATTTGTGACCAACAGATGCATTTCTGTATTCCCAGTCATGTAAAATCCTAATTTATTTTAATTAATGGATTTCCTTAAATGATCTGTAACTAAAATCTTTGAAATTGTTGCATGTTGAGTTTATATTTTTGTGTATAAATGTCCCCAGTAGGTGTAATCCCAGCCATGTATTTAGAAAGTAGGGACATTGAGGTTTCTGCATTGTGATGCATTTACATGACACTGAAATATTCTATGGCAGCCATGTTAGCTCCCCATTAACATTACATGGGGATATATTTAAATAATGCTATGTAACTGAAAATTCTACAACTTTCTAAATACATGGCTCGCGGTGTAATCATCTTGTGCTTATTCTTCATCACAGCTCCATACAGTTGGATTCATTTAGTTTAGCCTTTGAAAACCTTTGAAATTCCTGGACAATAGATCAGGTTTGACCACATCGTGTTCATGGTCCACATCACATTCTTCTGCTGATAAATATGGGGAGAATGGAGAGAGAGAGAGAATAGTCTCATTGTTGTTTAAAGGGCCTGAATGTCGTCGGCCGGGCCTGAATGATGTGTTCCTTTGCTTAGCTGTAAAACGGAAACACATGTGAGGTTTATACCATTGTTAATATGCTGTAGCTAGAGCAGAATAGTGTCCAGATGCTGTGGACAAATGTCAAACAAACATTCTCACTCCATCTCGGAGCAGAAAAAAATGAATTATGTCATGTTTTGAAAGGCAGAGTCCCAATTAGACTTGATGAATTGTTGCAAGGCGCTTGTAAGGAAGTGTATCCAATCACGACGTGTTCAAATGATAATTTAACTAATGATTGTCGAATTGATCAGTGATATGTAAAGACAGCAATCCATCTACACTCATCTAACAAATGTCTAATAAATACCTCGCGCCAAGTCAAATATCAAATCCAGACTGGCTATTCAATCCATCCTGAATTCCATGGCAGCCCTGGCATACTAATCTGTTAGGACATCTTTGTGTGAGGTATCGCACACTTCTAACCACATATCCATCCTGTTGGCTTGCTTCGTGGGTGTGTCCAACCTGTAAACGAGATAACGGATGGACAGAGGGATGAATAGAATGATAGATGGTTGGATTGGTTGTCCTGATCCTCTCTTTCTCCTGGTCCTAATAAGAGGGCTGCTTGTGGTTGTGAAGCTGGACTCTAAGCCTGCTATTTCCTTTAAGTCTCTGTGGTTGAGATGTCACTAGTAATTAACTGATGCACTGCTTTATTAAAGACTGTTGTGCTTGTTGGCCAGTTTACACAAATGGATATTTTTTATACCATATTCCTTATGTTACTGATGTCAGCTCCTTCTGGCAGATCTACAGCGTCAATGTCCCGGTAGAGGGTTGACGTTACAGTACATTACAGTCACTGTTCCTAGGCCGTCATTGAAAATAAGAATTTGTTCTCAACTGACTTGACTAGTTAAATAAAGGTAAAATAAAAATAAAAATTTAGCATATGCCCTAACACAATGTGAGAGACTGACATTCAGTGTAGTTTAGTGTAGCTTATGTGTAGAAATCTATAGCCTAATTAGGGATCAAACCCACAAACCTAAATTAGTTAGCACTGTGGGCTAATCAACTAATCATTCTGGTTAGAGGGATAAACATCTCACCTATCCCTTCACTCCAATCACTGTCCAGACACAGCAGATTGGCCTTGTCCTTCAGCATAAAATCAGGTATTCGTATGACAAACCTTGATGTTAACATCCTGACGTTACCTCAGCTCTAAAGGGACATCTGACATTACCTCAGATCTAATGAAACATCTAACATTACCTCGGATCTAATGCAACATTTGACATTACCTCAGATCTAATGCAACATCTAACATTACCTCAGATCTAATGGTACATCTGACATCACCTCAAATGTAAAGGTACATCTGCAGAGGAAAGGGAACGACGTGGTTTTTAGGATTCCTGCAATGCTCTGGCTTGGGTTGTACTACAGTCCACTATAACATTTTACGACAGTGTAACTCACTGTGCTGATGTATAGAACAGAGTAAAACTGATCTATTTGACAGACTACCTATCATTTTGATGTATATTACCTTGAGACCACTGCTAGCTACATAAACCCAGGGGTGGGATTAGAATTTAGACTTAGATTGGTAACTGACTAAAATCAGTGGGAATGTAGGAATTCAGCTCAGAATTCCAGAATTTTGACATGTCAAAATAATGATTGCACTTTGGGACCTCTGTTCCCACGCATTCTGCCCCAATTCCACCCCACATGATAGACTGCAGTTTAATGTGTGTTCGCGTGCCCAGATACCATTGGCAGAGAGACAGGTTTTCACTTTTCACGTCTTGGCTTTACATTGGTATGCAAGATGTCCAAACAAACACTGAAATTCATGCATGACTCAAAGGAAAAGCAAATCATCTCTCTTCTACTCCAACATCCAATGATGGCACTGTTCCCGCTCAATTGTATTTTCATTTTGTTCACTTTGTCTTCGTGACCACATGTATTGTACAGTAACCCTGTCTCTCTGTTTGATTGACAGCTGAGGCCGTTCCCCCACCTGGAGCAGGACGTCCTGAGTGAGTGTCTGTCGGTGCAGCACTTGCAGGGCTCCGCCCCCTCCCAGCACCTTAACTGCCCTACCCCCGCTCAGCAGAACCTGTTCAACGGGAAAGACGGCCGCTCCCTCGGACTGGGACAAGACATCTTCACAGGTGCACACCGGAGGTCACTCTACCCCCTAACCACTAACCCCTGGCCTCTAACCTTTAACCCAAAATCCTAATACTTCAGGTAGAATTTGCCTGTAGTGGAAGATTTAGGATCAGCTTACCCTTTCCAATTCTTAACCGTAATCATTAAGGAGGGAAATGAAACTGACCCTAGATCAGTGTGTAGGTGCAACTTCTTCCTACTCTGACCTTTAACCCCATATATGACCAATCCATCAACACACTGATCTACAGTTGAAGTCTGAAGTTTACATACACCTTAGCCAAATACATGTGAACTCGGTTTTTCACAATTCCTGACATTTAAACCTAGTAAGAATTCCCTGTCTTATTTCAGTTAGGATCACCACTTTATTTTAAGAATGTGAAATGTCAGAATAATAGTAGAGATAATGATTTATTTCAGCTTTTATTTCTTTCATCACATTCCCAGTGGGTTCAGAAGTTTACATACACTCAATTAGTATTTGTTAGGATTTCCTTTAAATTGTTTAACTTGGGTCAAACGTTTCCGGTAGCCTTCCACAAGCTTCCCACAATAAGTTGGGTGAATTTTGGCCCATTCCTCCTGACAGAGCTTGTGTAACTGAGTCAGGTTTGTAGGCCTCCTTGCTCGCACACACTTTTTCAGTTCTGCCAACAAATTTTCAATAGGATTGAGGTCAGGGCTTTGTGATTGCCACTCCAATACTACCTTGACTTTGTTGTCCTTAAGCCATTTTGCCACAACTTTGGAAGTATGCTTGGGGTCATTGTCCATTTGGAAGGCCCATTTGCGACCAAGCTTTAAATTCCTGACTGATGTCTTGAGATGTTGCTACAATATATCCACGTAATTTTCCATGATGCCATCTATTTTGTGAAGTGCACTTGTCCCTCCTGCAGCAAAGCACCCCCACAACATGATGCTGCCACCCCCATGCTTCACGGTTGGGATGGTGTTCTTTGGCTTGCAAGCCTCCCCCTTTTTCCTCCAAACATAACGATGGTCATTTTGGCAAAAGTTCTATTTTTGTTTCATCAGACCAGTGGACATTTCTCCAAAAAGTATGATCTTTGTCCCCATGTGCAGTTGCAAACTGTAGTCTGGCTTTTTTATGGCGGTTTTGGAGCAGTGGCTTCTTCCTTGCTGAGCGGCCTTTCAGGACTCGTTTACTGTGGATATAGATACTTTTGTACCTGTTTTCTCCAGCATCTTTACAAGGTCCTTTGCTGTTGTTCTGGGATTGATTTGCACTTTTCGCACCAAAGTACATTCATCTCTAGGAGACAGAATGCATCTCCTTCCTGAGCGGTATGACGGCTGCGTGGTCCCATGGTGTTTATACTTGCGTTAGTATTGTTTGTACAGATGAACGTGGTACCTTCAGGCTTTTGGAAATTGCTCCCAATGAGCTGATTTATTTTGATTTTACCATAGTGTCAAGCAAAGAGCCACTGAGTTTGAAGGTTGGCCTTGAAATACATCCACAGGTACACCTCCATTTGACTCAAATTATGTCAATTAGCCTATCAGAAGCTTTTAAAGCCATGACATAATTTTCTGGAATTTTTTAAGCTGTTTAAAGGTAAAGTCAACTTAGTGTAATTAAACTTCTGACCCACTGGAATTGTGATACAGTGAATTATAAGTGAAATAATCTGTAAACAATTGTTGAAAACATTACTTGTGTCATGCACAAAGTAGATGTCCTAACCGACTTGCCAAAACTATAGTTTGTTAATAACAAGAAATTTGCGGAGTGGTTGAAAAACGAGTTTTATCTAACCTAAGTGTATGTAAACTTCCGACTTCAACTGTATCTTTCATACTACAGTAAACTTTGACATTTGAAATGATGGCAGACACTGTCCCAGCACTGATTTCCTGTTATGAAGACAATAGTGGCCTGAGTGTGTTAAACTCAATCTCATGCTGAATTTGATACTGATACTAATGAATTAGACCTGATTCGGTTTAGAAACAAGTCCACTGTGTTTTACAGGAAAATGTTAGCTCCACTTTCCCTCAGAGTATTTTCAATTTGAAAAGGACTGGGTGTATATCAAAATGAGATGTACAATATTAATAAAGAACATCTGCAAAAAACGAACAATTATGATTTGCAAGTAAAACTGACCTTCGATTCACATTCAAAAAGTGCTTACTTTTTTATTAAATTTGGAAATCTCTGAGATCATATAGACTATAGTAGTAAGCCAGTGACTTGTGAAGGAGAGATTCATGACCCGGAAGAAATATAGTGGTACTATGGAGGAAAGGAGAGATGCCCTGCACTGTTCACAATTTATGGACACATCTGCCATTGTTTGCTCAGATAGTCCAATCCAGACGCCCCATCGTTCTCTCTTATTGTTACGGGAACACAATGCACACTTACTGGGGGGATTATAAAAGCTCAAGTTGTCTTTGATTATTGAATCGATTCTTTCAATCTTGGCTTCTTTCCTTCCCTCTGCCTTGAGTGGATGTGTTGCAAATGGTTTCTAGGCTAGAGCTGATGTGTTGGTGTGGCTGTATTAGTTGATTAAGAGGCGTTCGAGTATGCTGTGTTTGTTGGGGTTGAAGAAGAAGTGATGAGTCGTCTCCTTCGCATGTGTTGGACTTTGTTCTCTGAAGGAGGATAGTCAGCAGGATTGGCAATGTAGGGAGACTCTACAATGTTAACACTTTTAGAGCTGACAGTGAGTAACACTTCTAGAGCTGACAGTGAGTAACACTTCTAGAGCTGGCAGTGAGTAACACTTCTAGAGCTGGCAGTGAGTAACACTTCTAGAGCTGGCAGTGAGTAACACTTCTAGAGCTGACAGTGAGTAACACTTCTAGAGCTGACAGCGAGTAACACTTCTACAGCTGACAGTGAGTAACACTTCTAGAGCTGACAGTGAGTAACACTTCTAGAGCTGACAGTGAGTAACACTTCTAGAGCTGACAGTGAGTAACACTTCTAGAGCTGACAGTAAGTAACACTTCTAGAGCTGGCAGTGAGTAACACTTCTTGCGCTGGCAGTGAGTAACACTTCTTGAGCTGGCAGTGAGTAACACTTCTAGAGCTGGCAGTGAGTAACACTTCTAGAGCTGACAGTGAGTAACACTTCTAGAGCTGACAGTGAGTAACACTTTAGAGCTGACAGTGAGTAACACTTCTAGAGCTGACAGTGAGTAACACTTCTAGAGCTGACAGTGAGTAACACTTCTAGAGCTGACAGTGAGTAACATTTCTAGAGCTGACAGTGAGTAACACTTCTAGAGCTGGCAGTGAGTAACACTTCTAGAGCTGGCAGTGAGTAACACTTCTAGAGCTGACAGTGAGTAACACTTCTAGAGCTGACAGTGAGTAACACTTCTAGAGCTGACAGTGAGTAACACTTCTAGAGCTGACAGTGAGTAACACTTCTAGAGCTGACAGTGAGTAACACTTCTAGAGCTGACAGTGAGTAACACTTCTAGAGCTGACAGTAAGTAACACTTCTAGAGCTGGCAGTGAGTAACACTTCTTGAGCTGGCAGTGAGTAACACTTCTTGAGCTGGCAGTGAGTAACACTTCTTGAGCTGGCAGTGAGTAACACTTCTAGTGCTGGCAGTGAGTAACACTTCTAGAGCTGACAGTGAGTAACACTTCTAGAGCTGGCAGTGAGTAACACTTCTAGAGCTGGCAGTGAGTAACACTTCTTGAGCTGGCAGTGAGTAACACTTCTAGAGCTGACAGTGAGTAACACTTCTAGAGCTGACAGTGAGTAACACTTTTAGAGCTGACAGTGAGTAACACTTCTAGAGCTGACAGTGAGTAACACTTCTAGAGCTGACAGTGAGTAACACTTCTAGAGCTGACAGTGAGTAACACTTCTAGAGCTGACAGTGAGTAACACTTCTAGAGCTGGCAGTGAGTAACACTTCTAGAGCTGGCAGTGAGTAACATTTCTAGAGCTGACAGTGAGTAACACTTCTAGAGCTGGCAGTGAGTAACACTTCTAGAGCTGGCAGTGAGTAACACTTCTAGAGCTGGCAGTGAGTAACACTTCTAGAGCTGACAGTGAGTAACACTTCTAGAGCTGACAGTGAGTAACACTTCTAGAGCTGACAGTGAGTAACACTTCTAGAGCTGACAGTGAGTAACACTTCTAGAGCTGACAGTGAGTAACACTTCTAGAGCTGACAGTGAGTAACACTTCTAGAGCTGACAGTAAGTAACACTTCTAGAGCTGGCAGTGAGTAACACTTCTTGAGCTGGCAGTGAGTAACACTTCTTGAGCTGGCAGTGAGTAACACTTCTAGAGCTGGCAGTGAGTAACACTTCTAGAGCTGACAGTGAGTAACACTTCTAGAGCTGACAGTGAGTAACACTTTTAGAGCTGACAGTGAGTAACACTTCTAGAGCTGACAGTGAGTAACACTTCTAGAGCGGACAGTGAGTAACACTTCTAGAGCTGACAGTGAGTAACACTTCTAGAGCTGACAGTGAGTAACACTTCTAGAGCTGACAGTGAGTAACACTTCTAGAGCTGACAGTGAGTAACACTTCTAGAGCTGGACAGTGAGTAACACTTCTAGAGCTGACAGTGAGTAACACTTCTAGAGCTGACAGTGAGTAACACTTCTAGAGCTGACAGTGAGTAACACTTCTAGAGCTGACAGTGAGTAACACTTCTAGAGCTGACAGTGAGTAACACTTCTAGAGCTGACAGTAAGTAACACTTCTAGAGCTGGCAGTGAGTAACACTTCTTGAGCTGGCAGTGAGTAACACTTCTTGAGCTGGCAGTGAGTAACACTTCTAGTGCTGGCAGTGAGTAACACTTCTAGAGCTGACAGTGAGTAACACTTCTAGAGCTGGCAGTGAGTAACACTTCTTGAGCTGGCAGTGAGTAACACTTCTAGAGCTGACAGTGAGTAACACTTCTAGAGCTGACAGTGAGTAACACTTTTAGAGCTGACAGTGAGTAACACTTCTAGAGCTGACAGTGAGTAACACTTCTAGAGCGGACAGTGAGTAACACTTCTAGAGCTGACAGTGAGTAACACTTCTAGAGCTGACAGTGAGTAACACTTCTAGAGCTGGCAGTGAGTAACACTTCTAGAGCTGACAGTGCGTGAGTGTGAGTGTGCATCTCCTCCCTTAAGGCTGTCTCATCGTTGCCGGTGATCAGGCCTTCCACCGATGTGTCGTCAGACAATTTGATGATGGTGTTGGAGTCATGCGTGGCCATGTAGTCATGAGTGAACAGGGAGTGCAGGAGAGGACTAAGCACACATCCCTGTGGGGCCCCGTGTTGAGTGTCAGCATGACGGAGGGGGTGTTGCCTACCCTCACCACCTGGGGTCGGCCTGTCAGGATGTCCAGGTTCAGTTGCATAGTGATGTGTTCAGTCCCAGGGTCCTAAGCTTGTTGATGAACTTGGATGGGACAATGGTGTTGAACGCTGAGATGTAGTCAATGAACAGCATTCTCACATAGCTATTCCTCTTATCTAGGTGGTTGAGGGCACTGTGGAGTACAATTGAGATTGCGTCGTCTATGGATATGTTGGGGCGGTATGCAAATTGGAGTGGGTCTAGGGTGTCTGGGATTCTGGAGTTAACGTGTGCCATAACCAGCCTCTCAAAGCACTTCATGATTACAGATGTGAGTGCTACAGGGCGGTAGTCATTGTGGCATGAAGCCATGGAATTCTTGGGAACAGGAATGATGGTGGTCAGCTTGAGACATGTGGGGATTACAGACGGGGACAAGGAGAGGTTGAAATTACCGTGAATATGCCTGCCAGTTGATTTGCGTATGCTCTGAGAACGCGCCCTGGAATATTGTTCGGCCTTGCGAGTGTTGATCTGATTAAAGACCTTACTCACGTTGTCCTCGGAGATCGATCACCCAGTCCTCTGGTTCGGTGGGTGCCCTCACGCACAGTACTGTGTTGTTATTGTCAAAGTGTGCATAAAATGCATGAGTTTGTCTGGAAGAGAGGCATCATTCGGTGTATCACAGCTGTGACTTCCTTTGTAATCCGTAATAGACTGTAGCCCCTTCCACATGCGGCTGGCGGTGGAGCCTGTTTAATATGATTCCACCTTATTCCTATATTGTCATTTTTCTCATTTGATGACTCTACAGAGGTCATAGTGGGACTTTTTGTACTTGTTCCTGTTTTCAGATACAGCCTCAGGGTTGTCTGTGATAGCCCTGTGTGCTGTAGCCCTATCCTTTAGTTTAGAGCCAACCTCTGTGTTAATCCAGGGCCTTTGATTGGGGAGGCAGCGAACCTTCACTGTGAGGACAATGTCGCTGATGCATTTCCTTATGAAGCTAGTGACGGCTGTGGTTAGCTCGTCGATTTTATCGGCAGTGTCTCCAGAACATATTCCAATAAACACTAGCAAAGCAGTACTGTAGCATAATCTCTGATTCTGATGTCCATTTCTCAACAGAGCGAGTCACAGTTACTTCCTGTTTGAGCTTCTGCTTGTAGACAGGAAGCATGAGCATGGAGTCATGATCCGATTTGCCAAACAACGGACGAGGGATGGCCTTGTATGCTTGTTTGTGAGTAAAGTAACAGTGGTCTAGGACTTTATCGCCCCTAGTGGCGAAGGAGACGTGTTGATGAATGTTGGGCATCACATGTCTTAATGACGTTGAATTAAAATCTCTGTTAACAAGAAAGGCAGCCTTCGGGTGCACGTTTTTCTGCTTGTTTATAGCCTCATACAGTTTGTTAAATGCCAGCTTGTTATATTTCTTGTCCTGAGGTAGAATGTAGACAACAGTCATGATAACAGCTGAAAACTCCCTCGCGAGGTATGAAGGGTCGACATTTTACCATCAGGTATTCCAAGACCGGTGAACAATGGGTCGAGACTTCCACTGCGCTCGAGTCAGCACACTATTTGTTGTTGATGAAGAGACAACCCTCTCCCCCTCTCCATTTCCTTAATCATTTATTGATTTTGTATGAATCATTTCTTTACAACACATTCAACATATCACACTAACCAAACAACAACAAACAAAAAACCACATGTAAATGCATGACACCATTGTTCTCTCTCCTATTTTGACTCATTCACATTTTAATACTTTCCTTTTATTTGCACAATTTCATCCTAACAAACAATTGAAATACAAATGTTGCATATATGGAAGGTCCTGCAACAGAATTTTAAGAACAATAAATAAATAGGTAATTAATATGATTATTTCTCATTATGTACATTATTTGTATAAATGTACACTACCGGTCAAACGTTTTAGAACACCTACTCATTCATTGTAGAATAATAGTGAAGACAACAAAACTATGAAATAACACGTATGGTATCATGCAGTAACTTCTCAAGTTTCTTCAAGTGCAGTTGTAAACACCATCAAGCTCTATGATGAAACTGGCTCTCATGAGGACTGCCACAGAAAAAGAAGACTCAGAGCTACCTCTGCTGCAGAGGATAAGTTCATTAGAGTTAACTGCACCTAAGATTACAGCCCAAAAAAATGCTTCACAGAGTTCAAGTAACAGACACATCTCAACATCAACTGCATGAATCAGGCCTTCATGGTTGAATTGCTGCAAAGAAACCACTCCTAAAGGACAACAATAAGAAGAAGAGACTTGCTTGGGCCAAGAAACACGAGTAATTAGAGCAACATTAGACCAGTGGAAATGTGTCCTCTGGTCTGGAGTCTAAATGTAAGATGTTTGGTTCCAACCGCCTTGGGTTTGTGAGACGCGGTGTACGTGAACGGATGATCTCCGCATGTGTATTTCCCACCGTAAAGGTTGTGTAGGGGTGCTTTGCTGCTGACACTGTCTGTGATTTATTTGAATTCAAAGGCACACTTAACCATCATGGCTACAACAGGATTCTGCAGCGATATGCCATCTCATCTGGGTTGCGCTTAGTGGGACTATCATTTGTCTTTCAACAGGACAATGACACAACACACCTCCAGGCTGTGTAAGGGATATTTTACCAAGGAGAGTGATGGAGTGCTGCATCAGGTGACCTGGCCTCCACAATCCCCCGACCTTAACTCAATTGAGATGGTTTGGGATGAGTCGGACCGCAGAGTGGAGGAAAAGCAGCCAACAAGTGCTCAGCATATGTGGGAACTCCTTCAAGACCTTTGGAAAAGCATTCCAGGTGACTACTTCATGAAGCTGGTTGAGAGAATGCCAAGAGTGTGCAAAGCTGTCATCAAGGCAAAGGGTAGCTACTTTGAAAAATATAAAATATATTTAGATTTGTTTAACACTTTTTTGTTACTACATGATTCCATATGTGTTATTTCACAGTTTTGATGTCTTCACTATTATTCTACAATGTAGAAAATAGTAACAGTAAAGAAAAACTCTTGAATGAGTAGGTGTGTCCAAACCTTTGACTGGTAGTGTACAGGCGTGGCCAAAAGTTTTGAGAATGACACAAATACAATTTTCACAAAGTTTTCTGCTTCAGTGTCTTAAGATATTTTTGTCAGATGTTACTATGGAATACTGAAGTATAATTACAAGCATTTCATAAGTGTCAAAGGTTTTTATTGACAATTACATTAAGTTGATGCAAAGAGTCAATATTTGCAGTGTTGACCCTTCTTTTTCAAGACCTCTGCAATCCGCCCTGGCATGCTGTCAATTAACTTCTGGGCCACATCCTGACTGATGGCAGCCCATTCTTGCATAATCAATGCTTGGAGTGTGTCAGAATTTTATGTTTTGTTCCTCGAGTCACTTATTTATCACTTTTGCCTTACGGCAAGGTGCTCCATCATGCTGGAAAAGGCATAGTTCGTCACCAAACTGTTCCTGGATGGTTGGGAGAACTTGCATTCGGAGGATGTGTTGGCACCATTCTTTATTCATGGCTGTGTTCTTAGGCAAAATTGTGAGTGAGCCCACTCCAGGCAATCCTCCAAAAGTCTTCGCCTCACAGTGTGTGCAGATAAACTCACACCTGCCTGCTGCCATTCCTGAGCAAGCTCTGTACTGGTGGTGCCCCGATCCTGCAGCTGAATCAACTTTAGGAGACAGTCCTGGCGCTTGCTGGACTTTCTTGGGCACCCTGAAGCCTTCTTCACAACAATTGAACCGCTCTCCTTGAAGTTCTTGATGATCCGATAAATGCTTGATTTAGGTGCAATCTTACTGGCAGCAATATCCTTGCCTGTGAAGCCCTTTTTGTGTAAAGCAATGATGACGACACATGTTTCCTTGGGGATAACCATGGTTGACAGAGGAAGAACAATGATTCCAAGCACCACCCAGATTTTGAAGCTTCCAGTCTGTTATTCGAACTCAATCAGCATGACAGAGTGATCTCCAGCCTTGTCCTCGTCAACACTCACACCTGTGCTAACAAGAGAATCACTGACATGATGTCAGCTGGTCCTTTTGTGGCAGGGCTGAAATGCAGTGGAAATGTTTTTGGGGGATTCAGTTCACTTGCATGGCAAAGAGGGCCTTTGCAATGAATTGCAATTCATCTGATCACTCTTCATACCATTCTGGAGCATATGCAAATTGCCATCATACAAACTGAGGCAGCAGACTTTGTGAAAATTTATTTTTGTGTCATTCTCAAAACTTTTGGCCACGACTGTATATACTAGGCTGTGTCAGAGCACAAAAAATTGTCAAAGACTCCAGTCTCTGCTACCACACGGCAAGCGGTACCGGAGCGCCAAGTCTAGGTCCAAAAGGCTCCTTAACAGCTTCTACTCCCAAGCCGTAAGAAAACTGCTGAACAATTCATCAAATGGCCACCCGGACTACCCACTGTATATAGGCTCAATATTGTTATTTTATAGCGTTCATATATTTTTTAGATTATTATTTATAAAGGTTTTACTTTAGTTTATTTAGTAGATACTTTCTTAACTCTGTTTTCTTAAAACACCATTGTTGGTTAAGGACTTGTGAGAAAGCATTTCACAATAAGGTTTCACAATACACCTGCAGTTTTTGGCACATTTGGCAAATACGATTTGATTTGAACGTCAGATCGGCAGTTATTTACCCCAATTCCGGCTTCAACTTTGACTTAAACTCAACTGCCCTGGGTTCTTTCTGTATTTCCAACCCAATTTTTGGGGTATCCAAGAGGAAACCATGGTGTTACAGAGGCAGGAGGGGGCTAGAAACTATTGTGAATTCCATGAAAGTAGACGATGTGAGATGGTCCTCCCGCTTTTTAACATTCAGAATGTTAACAATATACATGACAATGGCTCCAACTACAAAACTAAGCCTCTTAACGTACTGAAATCCTTCTTTAAGAAGATCAATGAAATGATCCCTACATTTAAATGGAATTCAAAGCAATCCCCACATCACATTAGAGAAATGTAAAGGAAGCATGGCACTTCCAGATATTAAAACATATTACATATCATATGTAACAAGAAAAACGTGGTACTGGAATTACCCAGCAAAATAACACCCCTCTTCCTTAGCAATTGAAGAAAAAATGTCCCACCACTTCCTACTTAGATTGATAGCATAATGAATACTACCTGAATATCTGAAAGACCATCCAAAAATATCTGCTTCTTGGAATGATCTTAAAATTGTTGGAAATAAATTATAAATCTCCTTATGCACCTCCTTTCAAACAAATATCTGGAGTAATTCACACATATTCATTAATCACAGACTGGTATTGTGGAGAGATTGGCTACAGATGGGAGTTTGGGCCGTGTCCGATTCGTATAAAGATGGTCAAATGATGGGTCTGAATGAACTAAAGGATATGACCAGCTTTACCAACCATTTTAAAATAATTCAGATTGTACAGGCAGTCAAGTCAGTAGATAGAACAATTAACATTTGAACATGATTTGAACAAATTGGAAAGTTTCATAAAGCATGTCCGTTCCCAAAAACACCTGGCTTCTAGAGTGTATACATTCTTAAACTAGAAAACAAGGGGGCTTCACCTTCACTTAAGAGAGAAAGGGAGTAAAGATTTGAAGATGAAAATACAATAAATTGAATGGAAAAAAAGGTGGGAAAACTGCTTTAAAACGTGCTGAGTGCCTAAAACACAAATGGTTCAATATAATACGGAAGTTTACATACACCTTAGCCAACTACATTTAAACTCAGTTTTTCACAATTCCTGACATTTAATCCTAGTAAAAATTCCCGTTTTAGGTCAGTTAGGATCACCACTTTATTTTAAGAATGTGAAATGTCAGAATAAGAGTCACATCACATTCCCAGTGGGTTCAGAAGTTTACATACACTCAATTAGTATTTGGTATCATTATCTTTAAATTGTTTAACTTGGGTCAAATGTTTCAGGTAGCCTTCCACAAGCTTCCCACAATAAGTTGGGTGAATTTTGGCCCATTCCTCCTGACAGAGCAGCTGTAACCGAGTCAGGTTTGTAGGCCTCATTGCTCGCACACCCTTTTCAGTTCTGCCCACAAATCTTCTATAGGATTTAGGTCAGGGCTTTGTGAGGGCCACTCCAATACCTTGACTTATTGTCCTTAAGCCATTTTGCCACAACTTTGGAAGTATGCTTGGGGTCATTGTCCATTTGGAAGACCCATTTGTGACCAAGCTTTAAACTTCCTGACTGATGTCTTGAGATGCTTCAATATATCCACATAATTTTCCACCCTCATGATGCCATCTATTTTGTGAAGTGTACCAGTCCCACCAGTCCCCCGTGCTTCACGGTTGGGATGGTGTTCTTTGGCTTGCAAGCCTCCCCCTTTTTCCTCCAAACATAACGATGGTCATTATGGCCAAACAGTTCAATTTTTGTTTCATCAGACCAGAGGACATTTCTCCAAAAATAATGATCTTTGTCCCCATGTGCAGTTGCAAACCGTAGTCTGGCTGTTTTATGGCGAATTTGGAGCAGTGGCTTCTTCCTTGCTGAGCGGACTTTCAGGTTATTTCGATATAGGATTTGTTTTACTGTGGATATAGATACTTTTGCACCTGTTTCCTCCAGCATCTTCAGCAAAGGTCCTTTGCTGTTGTTCTGGGATTGATTTGCACTTTTCGCACCAAAGTACGTTCATCTTTAGGAGACAGAACGCGTTTCCTTCCTGAGTGATATGACGGCTGTGTTGTCCCATGGTGTTTATACTTGCGTACTATTGTTTGTACAGATGAACGTGGTACCGTCAGCCATTTGGAAATTGCTCCCAAGGATTAACCAGACTTGTGGAGATCTAAAAAAAAAATATTTTGAGGTCTTGGCTGATTTATTTTTACCATGATGTCAAGCAAAGAGGCACTGAGTTTGAAGGTAGGCTATGAAATACATCCACAGGTACACCTCCAATTGACTCAAATGATGTCAATTAGACTATCAGAAGCTTCTAAAGTAATGACATAATTTTCTGTAATTTTCCAAGCTGTATAAAGGCACAGTCAACTAAGTGTAGGTAATCTTCTGACCCACTGGAATTGTGATACAGTGAGTTAGAAGTTAAATAATCTGTCTGTAAACAATTGTTGGAAAAATGACTTGTGTCATGCACAAAGTAGATGTCCTAACCGACTTGCCAAAACTATAGTTTGCTAACAAGACATTTGTGGAGTGGTTGAAAAACTAGTTTTAATGACTCCAACCTAAGTGTATGTAAACTTTTGACTTTAACTGTATATTTAATAGAACTTACTGGACTCTATCTAAAATGTACAAGGCAAAAATGACAACCGATAGCAAATGTTGAAGATGTACAGTGATTTCGGAAAGTATTCAGACCCCTTGACTTTTTTTCTACATTTTGTTACGTTACAGCCTTATTCTAAAATCGATTAAATTGTTTTTTTTCCCCTCATCAATCTACACACAATAACCCATAATGACAAAGCAAAACAGGTTTTTAGAATTTTTGACAATGTATTAAAAAAAACTGTGGCCTAGAGTTTTTTACACATTGGTTGCACATGTGACATTATTGTAGAAATTAGGTAAAACTGATTTAAGTTTGCCTGCATTAAAGTTCTTGGCCACTAGGAGCACCGCTTCTGTATGAGAATTTTCTTGTTTGCTTGAGTGTAGTATTAGTAGCAGCATCAGTTTTATGTGGTAAATAGACGGCTACAAAAAAATAGATGAAAACTCTCTTGGTAGATAGTGTGGTCTACAGCTTATCATGAAGTACTCTACCTCCGGTCGAGCAATACCTGGAGACTACCTTAATATCAGACATCACGCATCAGCTGTTATTGACAAATAGACAGACACCCCCAGCCCTCGTCTTACCGAACATAGCTGTTCTGTCCTGACGATGCACAAAAAACCCAGCCAATTGTATATTATACATATTTCAGCCATTTCTTAGTGAAACATAAGATATTACAGTTTTTAATGTCCCGTTGGTAGGAAAGTCTTGAACGGAGCTCATCCAGTTTATTATCCAGTGAATGCACGTTGGCTAATAGAACGGATGTGAAAGGCGGATTCAAAAGTTCTCGTCGGTTATACGTTTGTTTGATAGGCCCAATCTTACTCAGGAAAATGTCTTTCTTCCTTTTAGCACCTGAATTATTGTTTTTCCGGATACACTGCTAGTGCACATAACTTCAACTGCTTCAAGTCCATAGGTCCAAGTCATTATGGCAGGCTACAAGTCTGGCTATGCCACCAAGTGCCATCTACAAACACCAACATAACCCTTCAGAACCCTCATAGAACCCCCTACAAATTCACAGAGAATCCTGACAGAAGTCACACAGAACACTTTCCGAATCATCACAGATCCTTGTTAGAACCGTCACACTCACAATCAAACATTTCTCAGTTCCGTCACAGAACCCTCTCAGAACCCACGTAAAAAACCCATATAGAATCCTCACAGAACGCTCCCGGAACCGTCCCCAAACGCTAAGGGAACCCCTGCGCCGCTGAGCCGAGCGATGAAATTGAAGAAATCACAGCCATTATTTGTAGAATGTTTTCTGGTCTGGTAGCAGATGTTGGGGCTGAAGGGGAAACCGTTTAAGGTCTGTGATTGATGATTTGGGGGTAATGAATCAAGCTTGTAACCATTTCAAAGAGCTGTCACACAGGCCCTTCTTCCACTTGAGCACAGCTGGGGGAACAGTACTGCAGAAACCAGGAGCAGTCCTCTCCTCACCGCCTCACTTCCCCTGGACACTGGGAAAGACATTACAGACAGGACAGCGAGGAGAGATTTACAGTACAGGAGGAGCAGTGGGGAGCAGAGGGGGCTGCTGACTGGAGTCTCTTGCCCCTCTTAGGCAACCTGAGAGCCCCAGGATGGAACTCAGCTGACCCCTGGGCAGAGCTGAGCTGAGCTCTTTCAAGTGGAGCTCTCAGCAGAGCATTCAGCTGTCATTGGGATTTTTCATGAGCTTCTCTCTCTCTCACTGTTACAATGGTGATGTGAATCACCGTCCAACAGGACTGTTTTCTGATGCTCAGAAGGCAACGTCAGACACATTTAGACTTCTACAAGTACTAATGGGCTGGCACACACACACACACACACACACACACACACACACACACACACACACACACACACACACACACACACACACACACACACACGCACACACCCACAAGCCACAGAGCCTGCTCTCTCACCTCCTCTCAAGTCTTATAAAATCTTCTCATGAAGTCTCAATACTATTATTTGTAAGAAAAAGCATTGTATTCAATAACGAAGCATTTCAAGTGGAACTGACAGTTTTAATTACTTTGCAATTATGAAACAAACAGACCATCATAAGAACAGTCATGAATATCAAATTCCCAGTTTATGCTTCAAAACCAACTTTATAAGAGGTTTTAAAAACAAGATCTATTTAACTCAAAATTCCATGACGTACACTAAGATATTGTTGGCAGAAAAGATGGATGCAGTTCAAAGCATGATTAATATAATTCAGCAATATATTTCTTTGTAGTCCCAAAAATATTGCTATCAGGTTGTAAATCACAGCTGGCCTGGTACATTGTCTGCTGCCTCCATTCAGGATGCACTGGTTCAGTTTCAATGACTCAATATTTTGAACAGAAACGGACAAATGTAACTAAAGGCTGGGAATGTCAATACAATCAAACTAGCAAGGGCAATGATCAAAAGTCAGTCGTAACGTAGCTAATAGGGCTGGCACACACACAAGCAAGTATAAATGAGTCAATGGTTGATTCATCTACTTTATGAAATTACAGCCTGATGCGCTCGGATTGGTGAATTGAACTTCAATTACGCTGCTTTCTTATGTCAGGTTTACAGCGCGCAGCTGAGGAAAAGTGTACGGACATATGCCACAGGCCCAGCTAGGTTAATAAAATGTTGCAGTCTGGCTTCGGTTCTTAAGCTTCACAATGAATAACCAAGGCTAGCTATTCAACTACAATACATTTTGAGTGCACCATACAACAATGCTGTATTCAACCGCACCAGTGATACATGCAGAGGGTGGTGCGGTCTGCCCAACGCAAACTACCTGCCTTCCAGGACACCTACAGCACCCGATGTTACAGGAAGGCCATAAAGATCATCAAGGACAACAACCACCCGAGCCACTGCCTGTTCACCCCGCTACCATCCAGAAGGCGAGGTCAGTATAGGTGCATCAAAGCAGGAACCGAGAGACTGAAAAACAGCATCTATATCAAGGCCATCAGACTTAAATATTTTTCGATCTAATATGTATATATTTCTAAATTCCATTATTTTACTTTTAGATGTGTGTATTGTTGTGAATTGTTAGATACTACTGCACTGTTGGAGCTAGGAACACAAACATTTCGCAATAGCATCTGCTAAACATGTGTATGTGACTAATACAATGTGATAAGTGGACATTATAAAGGGCCATATTTTTTTCTAATAAAACAATGGCCAGTTTGAGTTGCAGTTGCACGTTTTTTGTAAACACAAATATGTTATGTCGATTTTGTTCAATATGGCTTGTGCGCTGATTGAGTTTGACAGCCCTAGGAACAGAAACCAATTTATGTAGCTAGCTATTTTTTTTATCAAGCTAAAAACGCGGAGCCTAACGTTAGCTAGCTGCTGGGAGGATGCCATGTCATTGAAGGAATGAGCAAGTGACCGACTTTTCGCCTCATACAGTGCATTCGGAAAGTATTCAGACCCCTGACTTTTTCCACATTTTGCTACGTTACAGCCTTGTTCTAAAATTGATTAAATAAAACATTTTCTTCATCAATCTACACACAATACCCATAATGACAAAGTGAAAAACAGGTTTTTAGAAATTGTAGCAAATGTATAAAAAAATAAAAAATAATCATTATTTATTTTGTATTCAGACGCTTCGTTATGAGACTCGAAATTATGTTCAGGTGCATCCTGTTTCCAATGATCATCCTTGAGATGTCCTACAACTTGATTGGAGTCAACCTGTGGTAAATTCAATTGATTGGACATGATTTGAAAAGGCACACACCTGTCTATATAAGGTCCCACAGTTGACAGTGCATGTCAGAGCATAAACCAAGCCATGAGAGCGAAGGAATTGTCCGTAGAGCCCCGAGACAAGATTGTGTTGAGGCATAGATCAGGGGAAGGGTACCAAAAAATGTCTGCAGCATTGAAGGTCCCCAACAACACAGTGGAAGAAGTTTGGCATCACCAAGACTCTTCCTAGAGCTGGCCACCTGGCCAAACTGAGCAATCGGGAGAAGGGCCTTGGTCAGGGAGGTGACCGAGAACCTGATGGTCACTCTGACAAAGTTCCTCTGTGGAAATGGGAGAACCTTCCAGAAGGACAACCATCTCTGCAGCACTCCACCAATCAGACCTTTATTGTGGAGTGGCCAGACGGAAGCCCTCATCCTTTATAAAAACCCTCTTAGCCCCCCATCGGAGGAACCTACTGCAGTCATCATCCTCCACATACAACACCAGTTCTGCTAGTCACATTCTGTTAAAGGTCCCCAAAGCACACACATATCCCTGGGTCGCTCCTCTATTCAGTTCGCTGCAGCTAGCGACTGGAACGAGCTGCAACAAACACTCAAACTGGACAGTTTTATCTCCATCTCTTCATTCAAAGACTCAATCATGGACACTTTCTGACAGTTGTGGCATAGTCATTTAAAACAATAACAATGTCTACACTGTATTTCTGATCAATTTGATGTTATTTTAATGAACAAAAAATGTGCTTTTCTTTCAAAAACAAGGACATTTCTAAGTGACCCCAAACTTTTCAACGGTAGTGTGTGTGTGTGTGTGTGTGTGTGTGTGTGTGTGTGTGTGTGTGTGTGTGTGTGTGTGTGTGTGTGTGTGTGTGTGTGTGTGTGTATATATATACATTTTTTTTGTAATAAGTAATACAGCATTTGTTTTTTTGTGTTTTGGTTGTTTCTGTTTTGTTTTAGTTTCAGGTTCGTGGTGGAAACCTGTTCTTAGAGGGGGGGGTGATGTCCCTCCCACTCTGTCTGCTGGGTTCTCCTGTTTGGTAGTTTGCTTGTTGCAGAGCTGGGGAGGATGTCAGCTGATGTGGTACACCTGGGCAGGCTTGACCTGCAGGCTATAAAGGGTGGCACATCAGCCAACACTCTCTCTTCCCTGACTGGCAGGCTGGCTTCCACCACCTTTTGATTTTTGTTTTGTTTTCACCATACAACACCCTCTCCACTCATCCACACACTGCACATACTACTGATCCTACAGACGTCCACAGCTCATGTTACATTTTTGTAATTATTACTATTTAGTTTAATAAATGTATTCCTTTTTACATTTAAGTAATGTGTGGTCTCCCTTTGCTGTTATGAACTATAAGCCAGGTCGTAACACTCTAGAATGACTTATTATATGTCATTCCCAAACATCCTATGAATTTATGAAAACGTGAAAATGACCATATGTAAGTGCTCGCTTCTCAGAAATGGTAAAAAATAAAAAGTGTCACATTCTTCCTGGGGGTGTATATGAACAGATTTGAATAAGAATTCATGTTGCTAAAACGCTGTCAGTTCCACTCTAAAGGACAATCGAGGCCAACCCCGTTGGCAGCATAAATAATGTACTGTAAATCACAAACAGCACAAAACAGAACATTCTATTTTTCAAAACCCTCTCTGATTGGATGATCAGTTGTCAAAACAAAAGCTTGTTGCTATGAAAAGCCATTTAATTTGGAACATGGCTGAGCAAGGACCTAGAGTTGATTCGGCACATTTTGTGAATTAACTTTGTTTGTCTTTCAGGCCTGTACACTGGCTCCAGCACCCCCCATCATGGCGTTTCGATGGAGCTCCTCTCCCCAGGACCAGCCCCCACCACTGGCTCAGCCTCTGCCCCTGATCTGCCCCCCAGGCAGGCTCGCCTGGAACGGGACCTGAGCAGCCCGCATTCTCTGTCCCCTCTGTCCACCATGGAGAGCACACGCGATGGGTGAGTTCCCTACTATACATACACTACTGTTACATGTAGTTCATTAGACACACACTCAGTTGGGTATACCCTTGTTCAGTGGCATCAATTCAGCTAAACCTAGGGTATGCCATGTGGGTTGTGGGGGGGTTAGAAGTAGAAGCTTATTTACTGCATTTCTACACAATTTAAAAACTCTAAAATGCTATTTGGAGAACAGCAAAAACAAACAAAACTGACCCCATCTATTAACTATCACCGCAGTATTAAGTTTAACGGTAGGTGGAACGGCATACACCATGTCATAATAAATTGTCTCATTTGCTTGTGGAAAGGCGCATACAATGCAACATGAAATAGATGCATAATACACGCTATGAAGTCACTACAAGGCCAAGTTAAAGTGCCGACATCCATAGGCGGTTTTCCTGCTGTAGCAAACTGGCTCAAATGAATATCTTTCATCTGTATGACGTCGACCTAGCCTGGAGAAGGGAATTATTGACTCAAACTTTCCAGTGGTACTAATCAATGATAAAGACAGTAACTATGCACACACACTCACTGCAGATATGTTGCTTATGTTTCATTTAAAGTTGACTGGATGAAATGTGTTTATAAAAAATGGTACATTTTTCACTCTGATAATAACACTACGCCGTTCAGGCATGCATTGTTCAGAACTGTCTGTTTTGCTCACAGTGATTGAGTTATATTATTAGCCTAAATTATGACTATGCAATCTATACTCATGACATTAAGAATAGTAGCCTATCTTACATTAGTCTGTAAATGTGATGATATGCATGCAATCCTTTATTATAAATGTGCAATTTTATGATGAATAAATAGACAGCTGCCTCTGATTGGGAACCACACTCGGCCAAAACCAAAGAAATACAAAACATAGAATGCCCACCCCACATCACACCCTGACCTCACCAAATAGAGAAATACAACAGCTCTCTAAGGTCAGGGCGTGACACACAGACACACACAGTCATACACTATCTTACCTTTACACATCATTATATTATTAGTATACCCATACATTCCTGTAGCTTCAGGCTTATAATAATGTCCAAGTTTAGGCTGATGAAATAGTATCTCCCTCCAGAAGGGCTCTGGGTCGGTGGTCAGCTGAACTACCTCTGGGATGTGATCGTCATTACAGGACAGCTGTGTTGTCATCACTGTGGGACATCACAATGTCTTCATCGATAAGATCATGCTGATCCCAGCACAGTGTGGGGACACTTGGGAAATATAAATTATTGCTCTGTTGTGTGTCAACCAAAATCAGTACAATCCCTATATTGGTGCGAAACCCAATCATTGTAGCAGTCTTAATCCAAACCCATGCCCTATGTCCCAAATGGCACCCTATTGCCTATGTAGTGCAATTATTTTGACCAGCGCCCTTAGGGAACCTCATAAGGCTCTGGTCAAACGTAGTACACTACAGTATGTAGGGAATAGGGTAGCATTTTGGAAGCGGCCATAGCGATGAACCTTCAGATAAAGCATGTAGGTCAGGATGAGGTCACAATGATGCAGCCAATAATATCCACTATTTCTGGCATTGTGTCCAATGATCCACAGGTCCAATTGAGTCCCCACTGGGGGTGACAGAGGACTCCCAATGACCTAACAGTTTGGCCCACGATTATACAAAGGTTTCAAAGATAAACTGTCAGAGCAGTGTGGCGCTGACTCCTCTTGTGTTTTTGTGTAGCAAATTAACAGCACTTAACCTTTTAGTTCTTTAAACATGTACTTTAGCCCTGTCCTTGCGAACTGTTACCACGTTTATCTGGCATGGCACACAACAGTGTGTCAACTAGTATTTATTAGAGGCAAAGTTCTAACCAGATTCTCTTTTTAGAAATACATGTTGGCTAGAAAATAACAATATAGTGGTATAATACTACAATACCTATTGTCTTTTATTATGTAGAATGATAGGACACTACTAACCAGGTTCCCCAATGTTTAGTATAGCGATGCTATGCTAACAGAGCGCCAGCTACTGTCTGTTTGATTAAAGAGGGACTGAGTCCTGCTGCAGATTAACAAACACATTTCACACTCTGGTTACTCACTGTCACTCACTCACTGGGTTTACTTCAGTTCCTCTGATCAGGTCCAGCGTTTCCTCTCTCTCTCTCTCTCTCTCTCTCGCTCTCTCTTTCTCTTAGCATGTTTCCTATTAATGTCTACAAGAACCAGCAGAGCACAGTAACAAAGCCAACATGTCGTCAGGAGGTTTTGTGTGTACTGTACAAAACAATGGGATGAAAACCAGAGAGAGAAAATGAGAGCATTAAAACACATTGGGAGGCAATGGGGATATAATGAAGCATTGCAAAAATGGTAACAAAATAATTGTTTTACTTAGATTGTGTGTGTGTGTGTGTGTTTAAATCACACATTTACCTTGTTAATATGTGCATTAACAAGGTAAAGTTTAAGAAACACAGATGATTACTTGTGAATTTGGCGTGAGACAAGGTGGACAGGTCCGTTTCCAGCATAAACAGTGAGAAAAGCAGACATGGTAACCGTAGCAGATGTAAACGTGCTGGAGCTGCAATGGGTTGTCATGTTAGACCTGGTACTTTCTGGAAAGTGCTGTGTTTTTTCAAGCATTAACAGCAGGAATAGAGCTCTGTAGAATTACAATGTGGTTTCAGGACTTCTTGGTACGTAGTACTACTTACAATTACTGTTACTTGGATAGAGACAGAAAGTGAAAAGAGCGTGCTGAGGATATTTTAATACCAGTTACACTGCAACAGAGACACACGCTCGCACGCACACACACCACTATGATGAGATATTGGATGTGAGACAGGGATCTGTTTTTCAGTTTGATGAGGTCCATCTGAAATAGACCACTGTGAGTGTACAGTAAGTTTCCTTACAAATGAAAATAAAGGGCCAGCTGGTAAGACACAGGCCATAAGTGATCGCTCTGGTTCAGGTCTGTCCGTTTGTCCACCCAACGCTCCCATCTGTACGTCTGTGATGCCATGACAACGTTTCATTACAAGAATTACAGCAATTTGTGCATTTCATCAAATTTGAATATCTAACCATAGAAAATGTACAAATGTCTAACCTCAATATTTTTTTGCGAATGTCTAACCGAAGAAAATGTACAAATATCTAACCGAAGAAAATGTACTGCATTCGGTAACTGGACTTCTTTATCAGCCCATCTAAGACAGAAAGACAGCTGTGCCAGGACCTACAACAAGCTGGGTATGAAACGTCTACTTACATTTGCCTGAAGGTGGAGCATTTGATTACATGTTTAAAGCCTTGAGTATACAGGTCACTGCCAAAGTCAATAGCAACGCCACACTTGTTTTTCCCAAACGATTTAGCAGGACATTAAACATTTTGACAAAATGATCTAACTAACCTGACTCGTGCTGCGGCAGCCTCTGACCTCATCGCTAAATGTGTTTACCCTGGCTCAAATGGACCATTTAGAGTCATTTTACTTTGTAAATACCAGTGTCATTTTTCTGACGCTAATATTAAAATATGCCAGTAAAAATACGTGATCTGTGCATGCGCATGAAGGTCGGTGCAGGAGCTAGAGACACTTGGGGGGTCTCTCACAGACGTGCCCATTCTACAGTTGGTGAAGGCTTTAGCTGTAGCGATGATGGGTGGTAAGGGATGTCATTCAGTGCCTTCTATAATGGTATTTTTTCCTGTGTATTGACATTAGAGCCCCTCTGGAAATATTAGTTTGACCTGGTTTGGTACCTTGTGAAGCACAAGGAACTGTGATTGACACAATCTAATTGAATTAGAGTGGCTGCAGAGACATCATTAACAGATCATGTTCTGAGGGGAGACAGTCATCTACAGCACAGTCAGCGATGAACTCAGTGCCATCAATCCTCCCATCTTTCCATCAATTATCAGCCTTAAATCATCTGCACAGAGTATCAATCTCCGAAGTCAAACAAAAACATTCCATTATAGTCATTACTTCTACTGGCTGTGGTCAGAGCCAAATATAAGACTCTGGTCATGGTAGTAGTAGACCTCGTCGTGGTTTTGTGGTCCAACTTGGTTATAAACACAAATTACTGCCTTGGCCTAAATGGTTTATTCAAAGAACAATTCAGACAATTCAATGTCTAAATTATCTTACAACAGATGGCATTTATGGAGTGTTTCAGTGTTTTCTACAGTGTTTTCCGCGGTTAGCTCAATAAAACTAACAGATAGCTTATATGGGCCCAGGAAAAGCTCCTTGACTGCTTAGGTTTGGGCCGTAGGGTTAGGTTAGCTCAGCGCTACCCATCTCTCACGCGTGGCTTGAGCACGCTAACCAGTACCAGGCGTGTTTCCACTATCCCGCGCCAAGCCATGCTTGCCAATCCATCAGAGGGGCTTAACAGCGGGCCGCTGAAGGGGGATGGACAGGGGGAAGGTGGGTCTGATCCATTAACGGACGGAAGGGGAGTCTGATCCATGGTCACTAGTGGGACAGGAAGGGCAAGTGATGGAAGACGAACGAGGAGCAGAGTTGCTCTCCTCGTGGATCTTCATTCAGAGCAGCTCTCCTCATGGATCTTCATTCAGAGCAGCTCTCCTCGTGGATCTTCATTCAGAGCAGCTCTCCTCATGGATCTTCATTCAGAGTAGCTCTCCTCATGGATCTTCATTCAGAGCAGCTCTCCTCATGGATCTTCATTCAGAGCAGCTCTCCTCGTGGATCTTCATTCAGAGCAGCTCTCCTCATGGATCTTCATTCAGAGTAGCTCTCCTCGTGGATCTTCATTCAGAGTAGCTCTCCTCGTGGATCTTCATTCAGAGTAGCTCTCCTCATGGATCTTCATTCAGAGCAGCTCTCCTCATGGATCTTCATTCAGAGTAGCTCTCCTCGTGGATCTTCATTCAGAGCAGCTCTCCTCATGGATCTTCATTCAGAGCAGCTCTCCTCGTGGATCTTCATTCAGAGTAGCTCTCCTCATGGATCTTCATTCAGAGTAGCTCTCCTCGTGGATCTTCATTCAGAGCAGCTCTCCTCATGGATCTTCATTCAGAGCAGCTCTCCTCATGGATCTTCATTCAGAGCAGCTCTCCTCGTGGATCTTCATTCAGAGTAGCTCTCCTCGTGGATCTTCATTCAGAGCAGCTCTCCTCATGGATCTTCATTCAGAGCAGCTCTCCTCATGGATCTTCATTCAGAGCAGCTCTCCTCGTGGATCTTCATTCAGAGCAGCTCTCCTCATGGATCTTCATTCAGAGCAGCTCTCCTCATGGATCTTCATTCAGAGCAGCTCTCCTCATGGATCTTCATTCAGAGTAGCTCTCCTCGTGGATCTTCATTCAGAGCAGCTCTCCTCATGGATCTTCATTCAGAGCAGCTCTCCTCATGGATCTTCATTCAGAGCAGCTCTCCTCATGGATCTTCATTCAGAGCAGCTCTCCTCATGGATCTTCATTCAGAGCAGCTCTCCTCATGGATCTTCATTCAGAGCAGCTCTCCTCGTGGATCTTCATTCAGAGCAGCTCTCCTCGTGGATCTTCATTCAGAGCAGCTCTCCTCATGGATCTTCATTCAGAGCAGCTCTCCTCATGGATCTTCATTCAGAGCAGCTCTCCTCATGGATCTTCATTCAGAGCAGCTCTCCTCATGGATCTTCATTCAGAGTAGCTCTCCTCATGGATCTTCATTCAGAGCAGCGAGCTGTCTTAATTTTTCTTTCCATCTTTCCATCCCCACATCCCTCCCAGGTGGCGCAGCAATTTAAGGCACTGCATCTCAATGCTATAGGCGTCACTACAAACCCTGGTTCAATTCCAGGCTGTATCACAACCAGCCGTGATTGGGAGTCCCATAGAGCGGCGCACAATTGGCCCAGCGGCGCCCAGGTTAGGGTTTGGCCGGGGTATGCCGTCATTGTAAATAAGAATTTGTTCTTTAAACTTGCCTAGTTAAATAAAAAATAAAATAAAAATCCCTGAGGACAGAACCAAGCCTTAGAGGACAGATCCTAGAACAGTTAAGGATTGCATCACTGCCAATTGTATTTTTGGCTTCTTATAGACTGTATATAACCAGACAAGAGTATTCAGTTCTGATAACGTGTCCCTCCATATACACCTACATGTGTTGTAGGAATGCGAATACGTTTGGTTGGATTGTTTTGGCCCGAGGGTGATGTTACAGTGTCCAGGTTGGAATGTGAATACGTTTGGTTGGATTGTTTTGGCCCGAGGGTGATGTTACAGTGTCCAGGTTGGAATGTGTATACGTTTGGTTGGATTGTTTTGGCCCGAGGGTGATGTTACAGTGTCCAGGTTGGAATGTGTATACGTTTGGTTGGATTGTTTTGGCCCGAGGGTGATGTTACAGTGTCCAGGTTGGAATGTGAATACGTTTGGTTGGATTGTTTTGGCCCGAGGGTGATGTTACAGTGTCCAGGTTGGAATGTGAATACGTTTGGTTGGATTGTTTTGGCCCGAGGGTGATGTTACAGTGTCCAGGTTGGAATGTGCAGTCTTGATTTGTTTGGTCTGTCCTAAGAGTTCTGAAGCCAAGCTTATTGCAAGGCTCAATCTATGTCTGCTGAATCAAATTGTATTCCCGGAATCATGTTCACTTCAACAATTGCATTGAGTCATATTCACTCAGTCATATAAATCAGTATTATTCCTAAGTCAGGTAAACGGAATCCTAGTCCCTAAGTCAGGTAAACGGAGTCCTAGTCCCTAAGTCAGGTAAACGGAGTCCTAGTCCCTAAGTCAGGTAAACTGAGTCCTAGTCCCTAAGTCAGGTAAACGGAGTCCTAGTCCCTAAGTCAGGTAAACTGAGTCCTAGTCCCTAAGTCAGGTAAATGGAGTCCTAGTCCCTAAGTCAGGTAAACGGAGTCCTAGTCCCTAAGTCAGGTAAACGGAGTCCTAGTCCCTAAATCAGGTAAACGGAGTCCTAGTCCCTAAGTCAGGTAAACGGAGTCCTAGTCCCTAAATCAGGTAAACGGAGTCCTAGTCCCTAAATCAGGTAAACTGAGTCCTAGTCCCTAAGTCAGGTAAATGGAGTCCTAGTCCCTAAATCAGGTAAATGGAGTCCTAGTCCCTAAGTCAGGTAAATGGAGTCCTAGTCCCTAAGTCAGGTAAACGGAGTCCTAGTCCCTAAGTAAGGTAAACGGAGTCCTAGTCCCTAAATCAGGTCGGAGTCCTAGTCCCTAATTCAGGTAAACAGAGTCCTAGTCCCTAATTCAGGTAAACGGAGTCCTAGTCCCTAAGTCAGGTAAATGGAGTCCTAGTCCCTAAGTCAGGTAAATGGAGTCCTAGTCCCTAAGTCAGGTAAACGGAGTCCTAGTCCCTAAATCAGGTAAACGGAGTCCTAGTCCCTAAGTAAGTAAACGGAGTCCTAGTCCCTAAATCAGGTAAACGGAGTCCTAGTCCCTAATTCAGGTAAACTGAGTCCTAGTCCCTAAGTCAGGTAAACTGAGTCCTAGTCCCTAAGTCAGGTAAACAGAGTCCTAGTCCCTAAGTCAGGTAAACGGAGTCCTATTCCCTAAGTCAGGTAAACGGAGTCCTAGTCCCTAAATCAGGTAAACGGAGTCCTAGTCCCTAAATCAGGTAAACTGAGTCCTAGTCCCTAAGTCAGGTAAACGGAGTCCTAGTCCCTAAGTCAGGTAAACGGAGTCCTAGTCCCTAAGTCAGGTAAACGGAGTCCTAGTCCCTAAGTCAGGTAAACGGAGTCCTAGTCCCTAAATCAGGTAAACGGAGTCCTAGTCCCTAATTCAGGTAAACTGAGTCCTAGTCCCTAAATCAGGTAAACGGAGTCCTAGTCCTAATTCAGGTAAACTGAGTCCTAGTCCCTAAGTCAGGTAAATGGAGTCCTAGTCCCTAATTCAGGTAAACGGAGTCCTAGTCCCTAAGTCAGGTAAAAGTCCCTAAGTCAGGTAAATGGAGTCCTAGTCCCTAAGTCAGGTAAACGGAGTCCTAGTCCCTAAATCAGGTAAACGGAGTCCTAGTCCCTAAATCAGGTAAATGGAGTCCTAGTCCCTAAATCAGGTAAATGGAGTCCTAGTCCCTAAATCAGGTAAATGGAGTCCTAGTCCCTAAATCAGGTAAATGGAGTCCTAGTCCCTAAATCAGGTAAACGGAGTCCTAGTCCCTAAGTCAGGTAAACAGAGTTCTAGTCACTGAGTCCAATCCATTGTACTATTGCTAGTAAGCTGTGTCAAAGATGCTCTGGCTGAGTGATTCAAGCAGTGAGTTCTCTCAAACATTTGCCAGCCAGTTATTTTACACTCACTCTCATCCCCTTTCAATCTTAAACCCTGACCCCAACATCTTACCCCTAGCCCTCATCATTGATCTAAAACCCTCACACCAACATCTTACCCCTAGCCCTCATCATTGATCTGAAACCCTCACCCCAACATCTCACCCCTAGCCCTCATCATTGATCTGAAACCCTCACCCCAACATCTCACCCCTAGCCCTCATCATTGATCTGAAACCCTCACCCCAACATCTCACCCCTAGCCCTCATCATTGATCTAAAACCCTCACACCAACATCTCACCCCTAGCCCTCATCATTGATCTGAAACCCTCACACCAACATCTTACCCCTAGCCCTCATCATTGATCTAAAACCCTCACCCCAACATCTCACCCCTAGCCCTCATCATTGATCTAAAACCCTCACCCCAACATCTCACCCCTAGCCCTCATCATTGATCTAAAACCCTCACACCAACATCTCACCCCTAGCCCTCATCATTGATCTGAAACCCTCACACCAACATCTTACCCCTAGCCCTCATCATTGATCTAAAACCCTCACCCCAACATCTCACCCCTAGCCCTCATCATTGATCTAAAACCCTCACCCCAACATCTCACCCCTAGCCCTCATCATTGATCTAAAACTCTCACCCCAACATCTCACCCCTAGCCCTCATCATTGATCTAAAACCCTCACCCCAACATCTCACCCCTAGCCCTCATCATTGATCTGAAACCCTCACCCCAACATCTCACCCCTAGCCCTCATCATTGATCTGAAACCCTCACCCCAACATCTCACCCCTAGCCCTCATCATTGATCTGAAACCCTCACCCCAACATCTCACCCCTAGCCCTCATCATTGATCTGAAACCCTCACTCCAACATCTCACCCCTTGCCCTCATTGTCCATCCTGATCTCAGTCAATAGCCTATCTGGTAGCAGTCACTCTGTCAATCTACCTAGAAGTCAGGGGTCAACCACACTCTCACAACAGAAGGGGTAAGGAAGGGGTGGCTAGCTGGCTGCCTGGAAAAAGGCTGTCAAGAGAGGAGGAGGAGGAGAAGGAGGATGAACAGGGAAGGTGAATACCAGGGGAGAAATGTATACTCTGTGCAGCATATGAAAGATTCCCCTCATTCCTTGAGCCTGAGCGCAGGCGGCAGCTGGCAGTGATTAGCTTATGATTCACTTTAGCTGCACATAGAGGCTGCTTGTAAAAATATGAACAGTATAACTGTTTCCTGAGTTTGTGCTGACAGCACCTCCTGGGGGAGTGCCGCTCTCTGTAGAAACACATGGCCAGCGGACGGATTAACCATGATCGCCGCTAGCTTGGGGCCGCGCAAAGTGCTAATGCTATGCAGGGAGACAACGTTGGTTCGACACTGCGTTGGGTGTCTTCAGTGGAGAGGTGTGTGGCTCTCTAAGCTCAAGAGGCAGAAGAGAGGGGGTTTGGTTAATGCATGGATAGGTTCCAAATAGATAAATATTACATGGTCACACTCTAAATAACTATCTTTGACACATATCTCTATCACTTTTCTTTTTTTTATCCTTTATTTAACCAGGTAAGTTCCAAAAATAATAATAATAATTAAAGGGAGCTGTGCCTGTAACCCCCTAGTCCAAGCCCTGTCTAAGCGGGGGCAGGGGAGGGGTTTAAGAAGGTCATACCAAGGATCATTTAGCGATTTTGAAGACCCCTTGAAGTATAAAAAAAATATTTGATGAAAAAACAATTGGTGCTTTACTGCTATTAGCCCGTATAAACACATTGAATAATAGTTTGTAGGCCAAACCGTTCGGACACTACAGACCATTTGGTGAGAATACCAATTTCCAGGATGTCTCATGGTCTGACAAACACTGCTCTAGCTCTGCCCCCTTTCATAGTGCTACATAGGATGTCTCATGGTCTGACAAACACTGCTCTAGCTCTGCCCCCTTTCATAGTGCTACATAGGATGTCTCATGGTCTGACAAACACTGCTCTAGGTCTGCCCCCTTTCATAGTGCTACATAGGATGTCTCATGGTCTGACAAACACTGCTCTAGCTCTGCCCCCTTTCATAGTGCTACATAGGATGTCTCATGGTCTGACAAACACTGCTGAGCTCTGCCCCCTTTCATAGTGCTACATAGGATGTCTCATGGTCTGACAAACACTGCTCTAGCTCTGCCCCCTTTCATAGTGCTACATAGGATGTCTCATGGTCTGACAAACACTGCTCTAGCTCTGCCCCCTTTCATAGTGCTACATAGGATGTCTCATGGTCTGACAAACACTGCTCTAGCTCTGCCCCCTTTCATAGTGCTACATAGGATGTCTCATGGTCTGACAAACACTGCTCTAGCTCTGCCCCCTTTCATAGTGCTACATAGGATGTCTCATGGTCTGACAAACACTGCTCTAGCTCTGCCCCCTTTCATAGTGCTACATAGGATGTCTCATGGTCTGACAAACACTGCTCTAGCTCTGCCCCCTTTCATAGTGCTACATAGGATGTCTCATGGTCTGACAAACACTGCTCGAGCTCTGCCCCTTTCATAGTGCTACATAGGATGTCTCATGGTCTGACAAACACTGCTCTAGCTCTGCCCCCTTTCATAGTGCTACATAGGATGTCTCATGGTCTGACAAACACTGCTCGAGCTCTGCCCCTTTCATAGTGCTACATAGGATGTCTCATGGTCTGACAAACACTGCTCGAGCTCTGCCCCCTTTCATAGTGCTACATAGGCTGTCTCATGGTCTGACAAACACTGCTCTAGCTCTGCCCCCTTTCATAGTGCTACATAGGATGTCTCATGGTCTGACAAACACTGCTCTAGCTTTGCCCCCTTTCATAGTGCTACATAGGATGTCTCATGGTCTGACAAACACTGCTCTAGCTCTGCCCCCTTTCATAGTGCTACATAGGCTGTCTCATGGTCTGACAAACACTGCTCTGCCCCCTTTCATAGTGCTACATAGGATGTCTCATGGTCTGACAAACACAGCTCTGCCCCCTTTCATAGTGCTACATAGGATGTCTCATGGTCTGACAAACACTGCTCTAGGTCTGCCCCCTTTCATAGTGCTACATAGGATGTCTCATGGTCTGACAAACACTGCTCTAGCTCTGCCCCCTTTCATAGTGCTACATAGGATGTCTCATGGTCTGACAAACACTGCTCTAGGTCTGCCCCCTTTCATAGTGCTACATAGGCGGAGGCGGTGTATTGAGATGCATCCAATGCCAAAAAACAGATATCTCTAGCTTAAACTGACACATTTTTATGGGGATTTTTTTTACTATGCTAATTGAATTTCCACGGGGGCATGGGACATCAACCTTAGGGGTTATTAATCTGTTCCTGTGGAGTGTAGAAAGTGTCTACCAGGTAGCGTCTTAGCACTGGGTGGGTCCTGACCTTGTCACTGAGCTAGCTCTCTCACAAGGTTAGAGCTGTGTCATCTGAGGGATATGGCGCCTCCAGCAACTCTCTGTCATCACATTCACAGAGCTCGTACTGCAAACCATATGCATCCATCCACGGCACATAGTAACACAGCAACAGTTTGTGTATTGGCATTCCAGAAATGCAACTGGAAGAGGATACTAAATGGCTGTTAAATATTTGTGAGGAAATTAGGCCTCTCGCTTATGGAGGGGTTTATATCTATCTGGTCTCGACTGTAGTTGAAGAATGTGTGTGTTTGGAGCAAAGAAGAAAACCAATTTGGTTTACATGCAATCAAAAGGCATGATATGATCTCACCCAGAGCCAGACTTTACACTCTGTTGATACTCGTACTGTAGTTATATTCGTCACATTATTGGTACTCGTACTGTAGTTATATTCTTCACATTATTGATACTCGTACTGTAGTTATATTCTTCACATTATTGATACTCGTACTGTAGTTATATTCTTCACATTATTGATACTCGTACTGTAGTTATATTCTTCACATTATTGATACTCGTACTGTAGTTATATTCTTCACATTATTGATACTCGTACTGTAGTTATATTCTTCACATTATTGATACTCGTACTGTAGTTATATTCTTCACATTATTGATACTCGTACTGTAGTTATATTCTTCACATTATTGATACTCGTACTGTAGTTATATTCTTCACATTATTGATACTCGTACTGTAGTTATATTCTTCACATTATTGATACTCGTACTGTAGTTATATTCTTCACGTTATTGATACTCGTACTGTAGTTATATTCTTCACGTTATTGATACTCGTGCTGTAGTTATATTCTTCACATTATTGATACTCGTACTGTAGTTATATTCTTCACGTTATTGGTACTCGTACTGTAGTTATATTCTTCACGTTATTGATACTCGTGCTGTAGTTATATTCTTCACATTATTGATACTCGTACTGTAGTTATATTCTTCACATTATTGGTACTCGTACTGTAGTTATTCTTCACATTATTGATACTCGTACTGTAGTTATTCTTCACATTATTGATACTCGTACTGTAGTTATATTCTTCACATTATTGATACTCGTACTGTAGTTATATTCTTCACATTATTGATACTCGTACTGTAGTTATATTCTTCACATTATTGATACTCGTACTGTAGTTATATTCTTCACATTATTGATACTCGTACTGTAGTTATATTCTTCACATTATTGATACTCGTACTGTAGTTATATTCTTCACATTATTGATACTCGTACTGTCGTTATATTCTTCACATTATTGATACTCGTACTGTAGTTATATTCTTCACATTATTGATACTCGTACTGTAGTTATATTCTTCACATTATTGATACTCGTACTGTAGTTATATTCTTCACATTATTGATACTCGTACTGTAGTTATATTCTTCACATTATTGATACTCGTACTGTAGTTATATTCTTCACATTATTGGTACTCGTACTGTAGTTATATTCTTCACATTATTGATACTCGTACTGTAGTTATATTCTTCACATTATTGATACTCGTACTGTAGTTATATTCTTCACATTATTGATACTCGTACTGTAGTTATATTCTTCACATTATTGATACTTACTGTAGTTATATTCTTCACATTATTGATACTCGTACTGTCGTTATATTCTTCACATTATTGATACTCGTACTGTAGTTATATTCTTCACATTATTGATACTCGTACTGTAGTTATATTCTTCACATTATTGATACTCGTACTGTAGTTATATTCTTCACATTATTGATACTCGTACTGTAGTTATATTCTTCACATTATTGATACTCGTACTGTAGTTATATTCTTCACATTATTGATACTCGTACTGTAGTTATATTCTTCACGTTATTGATACTCGTGCTGTAGTTATATTCTTCACATTATTGATACTCGTACTGTAGTTATATTCTTCACATTATTGATACTCGTACTGTAGTTATATTCTTCACATTATTGATACTCGTACTGTAGTTATATTCTTCACATTATTGATACTCGTACTGTAGTTATAGTCTTCACATTATTGACTGTTCAACAACGAAATACAGGGGGAGTTGCATTATAGCTCTGAATATAAGACTGGATAGATGGATGACAAATGATGGTTCCTGTGACATTATTTACAGAAGAGGATGTGGTGTCCTACACTTTGGCTGTCCCCATAGGAAAACCCTTTCTGTTTCCAGGGAGAACCCTTTTTGGTTCCACATAGAACCATTTTGGGTTCCATATTAAAAAAAAAACTCTTTGGAAAGGGTTATACCTAGAACCAAAAAGGGTTCTTCAAAGGGTTCTCCTATGTGGACAGCTGAAGAACCCTTTTAGGTTCTAGATACCACCCTTTTTTCTAGGAGTGTATTGACAATCTGCTTTCATAACGTAGTTAAATGAAACCCTCCAAATTCCATTGATTTTTTTTTTCATGTTGATTGCAGGTTTTTCCAACGTCCTAACAGCGTAACTACAGATGCCATATCTTAATTTGATCATCCTGTTGTTGCAGGACACAGCAGGAAATGCAAACTTGTAGAGTGTTCCAGGTTTAAAAAGGCTTCTAAAGTTTGTGGTTTTAACATTTCAGACCTGAATTGTATCAACCCCTACAAATAAATTGTCCATGATTTATAATCTGCATATTAATTCACATTTCCTGTTAATGCAGGATTTTTTTTTTCCTACTGTAGTAAACTGGCTCAAATTCAAATCCTACGTCTATATGGTTCTAATTGGAAAGATTGGAAACATCCCATCTGTTAGTTATAACTCTGATTTAAAAAGCAATTCATCCCACTTGTTGTTGTTTTCCTTCCTCTCTGAAAATTGGTGCGCTCAATGCAAAGTGTGACTCTTTGAAGTGTACCCTGAAGAACAATACACTCCACAGATCTTTTGGGTATTGGCACAGTCTCGTCTAGTTGGAGCTATTCTGCTTAACATTTATAAAGATTTGTTTGCACACATCTGTGTCTAATACCACCACGGACAAAGCTTAATTTATTTAATCGCAATCCAGAAAGCCTTAGTTGTTGCTCGCCCGCCCCGAGCAGTTGGGGTACGCTATGTCACAAACATGTCATGCTCATATGCCTAAACACGAATAGGCTTTCTCCTCCGAGGCCACAAGGCACGGGGGGCTTTCAATAGAATGCATGCTCTGGTGTTTGTTGACTTTAGATGATGTGGTAGATGGAGGATTGTGGGAAGCTGAAGTTTCCATTCCCCCGACAACATACAGTACAGCATACTATTAGGGCCATTCAAGATCCTTTAACTGCTCCAGTGTGTTGGTTAGATAAATGCTGCTTAGTACATAGCACTTTGATCAAACAAGACGTTTGATTAAAATAAAAAAATATGAAACCACAGTTGTCAGTGTGTATAAATAGTAAATCATTGTATTTATGCACTTCAGCATCTGATCATTTCAAAATATGGGGAAATTAGACAATTAATTCTCTCTTTCTCTCGCTCTCTCCTCCAGCGTGTCAGGTCCTCTCCTCTCCCCAGGGATGAAGGGTACAGGCACTTCCCCTCCTCCTCTGGAGAAGCAACAGCAGCACCTCCACCCCCACCACAAGCCCTACTCTCACTACCACCAGCAGGCTGCCAGCGACGGTAAAATCAGACCAGCACAGTCTGTCCTCTCTCAACCCAAGCTAACCAACAGGCCAATTTAGTTGGCTGGAACCCTCCGAGCATTGGTTGAATACAGAAATGTATACACTGAGCGCACAAAACATTAATAACACCTTCCTTAATATTTAGTTGTACCCCATTTTGCCCTCATAACTTCCTCAATTTGTTGGGGCCTGGACTCTCTATAAGGTGTCGGAAGCTTTCCACAGGGATGCTGGCTCATGTTGACTCCAATGCTTCCCACAGTTGTATCAAGTTGGCTGGATGTCCTTTGGGTGGTGGACCATTCTTGATACACACAGGAAACTGTTGAGTGTGAAAAACCCAGAAGTGTTGCAGTTCTTGACACACTCAAATTAGTGCACCTGGCACCTACTACCATTCCCCGTTCAAAGGCACTTAAATATTTTGTCTTGCCCATTCACCCTCTGAATGGCACACATACACAATCCATGTCTCTCCTCCCCTTCATCTGGAGACTCATCTCCCTCACTAACTTTAAGCACCAGCTGTCAGAGCAGCTCACAGATCACTGCACCTGTACATAGCCCATCTTGTAAATAGCCCATCTTGTAAATAGCCCATCCAACTACCTCATCCCCATACTGTTATTATTTTTTTGCTCCTTTGCACCCCGGTATCTACTTGCACATTCATCTTCTGCACATCTATCACTCCAGTGTTTAATTGCTCAATTGTAATTATTTCACCACTACTTACCTCCCTTATTTTACCTAATTTGCACACACTGTATATAAACTTTTTGTTCTATTGTGTTATTGACTGTACGTTTGTTTATTCCATGTGTAACTGTGTTGTTTGTGTCGCACTGCTTTGCTTTATCTTGGCCAGGTCGCAGTTGTAAATGAGAACTTGATCTCAACTGGCCTACCTGTTTAAATAAAGATAAATAAAATCTACACTAATTGAAGTGGGTTTATCAATAAGGGATAATAGCTTTCACCTGGATTCACCTGGTCAGTCTGTCATGGAAAGAGCAGGTGTTCCTAATGTTTTGAACACTCAGTGTATTACACAACTGACTAAACTTTCTGTCATGTAGGATAGATAATGCAGCAGTTCTATGTAATAGATTTCTGTCTGCAACTCTCTGAACGCCCCATTTCCACTTTTATGGAACTGACAACTTTATTTCGTGTGGAAAAGAGAAAAGAATCAAATACAGTTGTAACTGCACCTTTAAAACATTCCATTCCATTGAATAGGCCTAATCCTCACACTTTACCACCATATGAACATGAAAGGATACAAGGGGAGGAAGCCGTGTCGGAGAATTGGGACGCAGCCCATGGATCTGTTAGAGTGTTTGGCGTTGAGCAAAGAGAGAAGATTGCAGTTAGCGAGACAGAGCAGGAGAAACCACAGGCAGGAACCTCTTCTGCTCTGAATTAGCCAACAAAAAAAAAACACTGCCTTCTGTAGTCAGCTGTCTCTCGCTCTCTCTCCGAGCTCCACTAAGGCTGCTCTAGCTAGCTGTCACTGCAGACCTGCTCGCTAATACCTTAAACACAGCTTTCCCTGTTAAAGATCTACGCATGGACGTCTGTGAAACCGCGCTGTGGTCAGCGAGTTGCGTACAGTGCTCCAGAAATGGCTGCTTTCACATTATCATGACTCCTGTGGTCTTAGAGTGCAAAAATAGAAGGGGGACAATTGGCAAATGCTACCACGAAGGAACTGGAAGAGTTAGCGCGCTAACACAAATGTAGCGTTATAATAGCTCGAAGCCACACAATGTTTCAAGTTGATGTATGGAATCAGTTTACAAACATAATCACTCCGTATTGTTTGGTCAGAATGAATGCCCCCTTCAGACACTTTTCTTTCCCCTCCCCTCTTGACCCGATAGAAATAGAATGACTGAAATTGGTATTCTCATTGGACCTAAGTCTATCGTGCCTTGCAAAAGTATTCATCCCACTTGCCGTTTCCTATTTTGTTGCATTACAACCTGTAATTTAAATACATTTTTATTTGGATTTCATGTAATAGACATACACAAAATAGTCCATTGGGGAAGTGAAATGTAAAAAATGACTTACAATAAAATTAAAATAAATGTAATTAAATACGAAAAAGTGCTGCGTGCATTCACCCCCTTTGTTATGAAGCCCCTAAATAAGATCTGGTGCAACCAATTACCTTCAGAAGTCACCTAATTAGTTAAAGTCCACCTGTGTGCAATCTATTTAAAAGTGTCACATGATCTCAGTATATATACACATCTGTTCTGAAAGGCCCCAGAGTCTGCAACACCACTAAGTAAGGGGAACCAACAAGTAAGCGGCACCATGAAGACCAAGGAGCTCTCCAAACGTGTCAGGGACAAAGTTGTGGAGAAGTACAGATCATGGTTGGGTTATAAAATATATGAATCTTTGAACATCCCACGCAGCACCATTTAAATCCATTATTAAAAAATATAAAGAATATGGCACCACAACAAACCTGCCAAGAGAGGGCCGCCCACCAAAACTCACAGACCAGGCAAGGAGGGCATTAATCAGAGAGGCAACATAGAGACCAAAAATAACCCTGAAGGAGCTGCAAAGCTCCACAGCGGAGATTGGAGTATCTGTCCATAGGACCACTTTAAGCCGTACACATTGCTTAAAGAAAAAAATAAGGAAACACATTTGGTGTTTGCCAAAAGGCATGTGGGATACTCCCCAAACATATGGAAGAAGGTACATTGGTCAGATGAGACAGAAATGTAGCTTTTTGGCCATCAAGGAAAATTCTGGTGCAAACCCAACATCTCTCAACACCCCGAGAACACCATCCCCACAGTGAAGCGTGGTGGTGGCAGCATCATGCTGTGGGGGTGTTTTTCCATCGGCAGAGACCGGGAAATTGGTCAGAATTGAAGGAATGATGGATGGCGCTAAATACAGGGAAATTGAGGAAAACCCGTTTGTCTTCCAGAGAGATTTGAGACTGAGATGGAGGTTCACCTTCCAGCAAGACAATGACCCTAAGCATACTGCTAAAGCAACACTTGAGTGGTTTAAGGGAAAACATTTAAATGTCTTGGAATGGCCTAGTCAAAGTCCAGACCTCAATCCAATTGAGAATCTGTGTTATGACTTAAAGATTGCTGTACACCAGCAGAACCCATCCAACTTGAAGGAGCTGGAGATGTTTTGACTTGAAGAATGGGCAAAAATCCCAGTGACTAGATGTGCCAAGTTTATAGAGACATACCCCAAGAGACTTGCAGCTGTAATTGCTGTAAAAGGTGGCTCTACAAAGTATTGACTTGGGGGGGGTGAATAGTTACGCATGCTCAAGTGGTCTTTTGTTGCAGCGGCAGGCCCATCCCTCCCCATCCCTGTGTAACGTGTATAATAACGTTTTTTATTTAGTTACAGCAGCAGAAGAGCCACCCTGAGATGGCTAGATTAAATAGTGTGTGTCAGAGGAGGAAATAGCATCAGTTTGTCTTATTTCTTTCACAAGAAAAAATATTTTACATCTTCAAAGTGGTAGGCATGTTGTGTAAATCAAATGATACACACCCCCCAAAAATCTATTTTCATTCCATGTTGTAAGGCAATAAAATAGGAAATATGCCAAGGGGGTGAATACTTTCGCAAGCCACTATAGGTCCAGTGTCCATACTGAGCATTCCCTAGAGAGTTCCAGTTAAATTGTAGTGGTGCAAGGGGCTTTGTCCATTCTAGTTATTCTGTGCTTGATCCTCTCCTCCCTTCTCTCTGTAGATTACCAGGGCAGCTTTCAGAGCTGCTTCCATTTTGGAGACTCGTACAGAATGGAACAGTCTGTGAGTGGTGTTCATGTACCAGCGGATTCACATGGTTACACTTCCCACCAGAACAACGGCTTCCACATGTCGAGTACCAGCAGTGGCTCTGCTGCAGGTGAAACCTGGCGTAGATCACCTCAGCTTCCTCCTTCTCCTCTTAACAGTTTCTGTCTTGTTTCTCTGTCATTATTTTCCCCTTGTTCATTGAATGAGAAGTGTGTGTGCACTAAAATCAATAATTGAATTATTTCTGTATGTTGATCAAGCCAACTATTTCCCCACGCACTAAACAGTGTAGCATCAAATTTGATTGTGTGTCTAATTCAGTGGTCTCCTACCCCAGGCTTCAGCTTGGCACAGGACCTCCAAGGATCAGGGGAGTGCCAGTTCTCCTCCAGCCCAGAGGAGAGCATCTTCTTCCAGGTGAACAGCTTCGACCGCAGTCTGAGCCAGATGTCCTCCGTCTACACAGAGACATAGAGGACCCGATGCTACCCTGGTTATCGCTATACGGGCGATGTATCTCAATATTCTGGAGTGGCATCCATTCCTTACAAGTTTGTTCTGTTCTAAAGGAAACAATACAATTGAAAACAATCTCTACTGCTCTAGAACAACTGTCAGTCATAACTCTGTAACAAAACAAGAGCTTCCTACAGCCATGCCCAACAGATTCCACATGGACTCAGATGCATCCAAATGGACACATTTCCAACTAAGACATAACCTAGTCCAGAATTGCCAGCCTCTTTCTACATTGTTCAATCTACTAGGGACTGAAATGTAGAAAAATATATAATTTTGCAGTGGATGAAATGCCTTGTTTATTTGTTAAGATTGTCTGAAGATATTTCTAGAAGGTAAATGGAGGGGTGGTGGCTGGTCATACATTACATATTCTGGAACACAGTCAAATCTACTTTGTGTATAAATGTACAGTTTGTTTAAAGCAGTCTTGAATGTTTGTTATTTCTAAGTTTAAGAAATAAATAATTGTACAATAACACAATTGTGACTTTTTAATGTTATATGATGTACTGTTTTATCTTTTGTTGTATATGTAAGTGCCTTAATGTGTTTGGACCCCAGGAAGAGTAGCTGCTGCCTTGGCAACAGCTAATGGGGATCCTAATTAAATGCATATCTTATGGCAGTATGCACATCCACAGAACTAGCACAGCTGCAAGGTAATGCCATGTCAGTAAAATCAAACTATTTTAAGTATCGGAGGAGCATTCAAACAAAACAGTGGTCAGGAATTCTCCTTTTCCTAGAAGCCTTGCTTGGTAGTAAAACATGGCGTCTGCGCCTCTAACTAAAGCACTATATATACTATAATGTGAAATGAATATGCCCAAGATAAAAGCAGCAGCACTACAAAGTAGTGCATGTCAAGTTTCAGAAAAGTTACACAGTGGCAGACGGTTCGACACACCGGTAAGAGGAACACCAACCATTGACATACTCTGCCCTCTTGTGAGCATTCTCAGCTTTTCACATTAACATTATGAAAAGGAATGCAGTGGTATTGAGACAATTTGTGATGACTGTTCTCTCTCTCTCTCTATAGGTTCACAGCCAGTTAAAGACTGGGTTTTCCAAACTCGGTCAATGGACACCCTGGGTGCATATTTTGGTTTTGCCCTAGAACTACACATCCGCAAAAAAAAAAAGAAAATCAACTCATTATCAAGCTTTGATTATTTGAATCAGCTGTGTAGTGCTTGGACAAAAATACAAAATAAATGCACTTCTCGGGGTTCCCCAGGACCAAGTTTGCAAAATGCTGCCATAGGGAATATTGTAGGAGGCTTCACAAATAAATATCCAGATAATGTTTTTGCAAAATGTTTAAATTGACAGTGAATTTAATTCAGGTACAGTAAGACAGTGTGATTATGAATATAATAATGATAATAAATACATAATTTGGTGGGTGCTTATATTTGTCCTATTCAATTGGAAATGCGTTTCTCTTTGCATATCCCAACTCGCCCTGAGACACCCTCGGAGAGTGGGGTCACGGCCATATCCTTCACGTCTTCTTGCTCTTCCTGCTGAGGTAGCTCTTATAGTAGAAGTTGCTGAAGAGTAGGATGAGGCTGACACAGTAGAAAAACACATAGGCATTCATGGAGTCTGGGAAGTCACACTCAGTGAAGAGGTTGTAGCCTGTGTGAGTTGTCAGCAGGACAAACTGGAGCTGAAACCACCGTCAGGAGAACATTGTTTAAGAACAACCTTCTCAGATATCTTCGTTCATAATCGCGATCTGTTTTCTACCACACGTAAGGCCTAGACTATCAGTTATAACCGACAATTGCATAGCCTATTATTGCTTTTGTATAGGTTACGTCGGAGGTGTAACCGTGGTGGAGCTGTCAAATCCACAATCGTCTCCCAAGTGTTATCGCGGTCATCGCCATTGGATGCACCATGTGGCATTAGTAGAAATCCAAAGCATTACAAAATCGAACACTGAAATGTGTGATGTAATTTACACCTCAACGAGGCTGATATAATTCCTTAGCCTATCGTTTAAATGGTTTTCACTTTGAGTGTCATAGTTTCTATATAGCCTGAACTTGTGAACTATTAACACGGGTGGGATTTAAGGATGCGTGTGGTTTCTTGACAATGACCACAAGAGCAACCGCTCACCAATTTGACTACTCTAACACAGTTCCAACTCCGACATCATCCTGAACAAAAGCAATAATAGGCTATGCAGTTGTTGGTTATGGTGGGTTAACACTGAACTGATTGAATCCAGGTCTTAATCCCTTAATACTCTAAGCTTCTATAGTAGCCAACAAATTCACAAATCCCAGATGTATCCCCTTTTTCTTAAACCTCACTAGATGTCTGCAGAGCTGTAGATAGAGCCACTCACCAGCTGAAGTGACGTCAGATAGCGTTTCCACCATAAGTACTTCTGCATGTGAGGCCCAAGAGCAGCCAGTCCGTAGTAGGAGTACATTACAGTGTGGACGAAGGTGTTGAGAAGACCGATGCAGAACGCTAGGAGAGAGAGGAACACAAAACATCTCAACTATCTGTTGCACAGCATCATGAATGGTATGGACAATTTGCTAGGACCCCATAAATAATTTTATATTTATATTTGAGTAATTTAGCCGACACTCAGCAGGTGCCTACCAGGTGTTGAGAAGTCCCAACAGAGTTGATAAAACATCTTCATTAAACGGCAGGGTAGCCTAGTGGTTAGAGTGTTGGACTAGTAACCGGAAGGTTGCAAGTTCAAACCCCCGAGCTGACAGGGTACAAATTGGTCGTTCTGCCCCTGAACAGGCAGTTTACCCACTGTTCCTAGGCCATCATTGAAAATAAGAATTTGTTCCTAACTGACTTGCCTAGTTAAATAAAGGTACAAATACATTTTTTAAATATATATGGCAGTCCTGAAACATTCCATATGCGTTGATACAGAGCATTAACGAATAGGATACAGAGTTTTTCCTGGTCTTCGTACTGCTAGACTTACATTGGCCTCCAGCCAGGTACTTCGCTCCTGCCCACCAGTTGAAGATCATGGTGCCATGGTGATAGACATGCAGGAAGGTCAGCTGACTGTTTTTCTTCCTCAGGATGAAAAACACCTGTGAATGGAGTTTGGAATGGATCTCCAATGTTTCACATGAGTCTGACATTAATCCTGGGTCATATTGATTAATGCACACCGTAGGAAAACGTTTTGCAACAGAACACGAAAATTTGCGTTTCCTGGACAAGTAGTCCCCATTTCACTTTGTTTTCTTCCGTTTGGTACCTAATGAATATAACCTTGATTTTCAATGTGTTTTACCGTGTCAGCCAATTCTATGACCTTGGAGAAGAAAAACCACCAGCATGCTTTGGCCATCTGGTGAAACAAACAGACAGAGTTATCCACTGTTATGGCCAGGGCTTTGGGACAGTCTTCAGAGATGGAATAGATATGTGTACTATTTGGGGGCATTTACAAGTTAGGTCAACTATGTGAGAGGTTCAACTGTTTGTGTACAGTAGGGACTATGTGAGAGGTTCAACGGTTTGTGTACAGTAGGGACTATGTAAGAGGTTCAACGGTTTGTGTACAGTAGGGACTATGTAAGAGGTTCAACGGTTTGTGTACAGTAGGGACTATGTGAGAGGTTCAACGGTTTGTGTACAGTAGGGACTATGTGAGAGGTTCAACGGTTTGTGTACAGTAGGGACTATGTGAGAGCTTCAATGTACAGTAGCGACTATGTGAGAGGTTCAACGGTTTGTGTACAGTAGGGACTATGTGAGAGGTTCAACAGTTTGTTACAGTAGGGACTATGTGAGAGGTTCAACGGTTTGTGTACAGTAGGGACTATGTGAGAGGTTCAACGGTTTGTGTACAGTAGGGACTATGTGAGAGGTTCAACGGTTTGTGTACAGTAGGGACTATGTGAGAGGTTCAACGGTTTGTGTACAGTAGGGACTATGTGAGAGGTTCAACGGTTTGTGTACAGTAGGGACTATGTGAGAGGTTCAACGGTTTGTGTACAGTAGGGACTATGTGAGAGGTTCAACGGTTTGTGTACAGTAGCGACTATGTGAGAGGTTCAACGGTTTGTGTACAGTAGGGACTATGTGAGAGGTTCAACGGTTTTTGTAGGGACTATGTGAGAGGTTAGGGACTATGTGAGAGGTTCAACGGTTTGTGTACAGTAGGGACTATGTGAGAGGTTCAACTATGTGAGGTTTGTGTACAGTAGGGACTTTGTTGTACAGTAGGGACTATGTGAGAGGTTCAACGGTTTTTGTAGGGACTATGTAAGAGGTTCAACGGTTTGTGTACAGTAGGGACTATGTGAGAGGTTCAACAGTTTGTGTACAGTAGGGACTATGTGAGAGGTTCAACGGTTTTGTGTACAGTTCAGGGACTATGTATGTGAGAGGTTCAACAGTTTGTGTACAGTAGGGACTATGTGAGAGGTTCAACGGTTTGTGTACAGTAGCGACTATGTGAGAGGTTCAACGGTTTGTGTACAGTAGGGACTATGTGAGAGGTTCAACGGTTTGTGTACAGTAGGGACTATGTGAGAGGTTCAACGGTTTGTGTACAGTAGGGACTATGTGAGAGGTTCAACGGTTTGTGTACAGTAGGGACTATGTGAGAGGTTCAACGGTTTGTGTACAGTAGGGACTATGTGAGAGGTTCAACGGTTTGTGTACAGTAGGGACTATGTGAGAGGACTACATAGGGACTGAGAGGTTCAACGGTAGGGACTATGTGAGAGGTTCAACGGTTTGTGTACAGTAGGGACTAGAGGACTATGTGAGAGGTTCAACAGTTTGTGTACAGTAGGGACTATGTGAGAGGTTCAACACTCGGTTTGTGTACAGTAGGGACTATGTGAGAGGTTCACGGTTTGTGTACAGTAGGGACTATGTGAGAGGTTCAACGGTTTGTGTACAGTAGGGACTATGTGAGAGGTTCAACGGTTTGTGTACAGTAGGGACTATGTAATCCACAGGTTGACACAGTACGGTTATGTGAGAGGTTCAACGGTTTGTGTACAGTAGGGACCAAGGTTCAACGGTTTGTGTACAGTAGGGACTATGTGAGAAAACAGTAGCGACTATGTGAGAGGTTCAACGGGTTCAAGCGACTATGTGAGAGGTTTGTGTACAGGTGAAAGGTTCACGGTTTGTGTACAGTAGCGACTATGTGAGAGGTTCAACGGTTTGTGTACAGTAGGGACTATTCAGATGCACTCTTACCCTCATCGCCAGTGGGCTAGTGCTGTAATCCACAGGTTGACACAAGTAACTGTAGTTAGAGAGCATGGACGTGACCAAGAACTGCAACATAAAAACCTTAATTGGTCAGGTGAAACATTTCATAATAAAACATAAATTAGGCCCATTTCTATGGCTGCTGAACACACACACACACACACACACACACACACACACACACACACAAACATATTTAAAGATAAATCCACAAATTTTTGATGGGAGTTGGAGCACACCTCGTGGAACATGTAGACAGACAGGCAGACCATGGCGAAGTTGTAGACAATGAGCACAGCCTTGAGGTCAACAGGTTGCCTGTGTTTCATCAGCTTGGGCCCAGCCCAGACCACACCGAGATAGAGGAGGAATATAGAAGCCACTGGCATGGGGGAGTAGACCAGTAACCATGGATCTGTCCTCTTATCTGGAAGTAAACATGGTAGCCCACTGTATTCATCTCACTTTTAAAATGTTAATATTCTGTTATTACCTCATTCCCAATTAATGTTGTTGATTCGTCCTGCATGGCCAAAGTATTTTTTTAAAAACACTTCCAAAACCCCACCTCAAAGTTATCTCAAACAGACCTTTTCAAAAAAAATTGTTTATATATGACGTCAAGATGGCTCATTAGCTGAGCTGGACAATGAGCAGCTAGATGCCGTGAATATGTTTAATGACTGGTAAACGCTAACACCAAAACGCTGAAATTGTTGCATGTTGCATTTATATTTTTGTTCAGTATAACATACAGTTTTCCTTCCAAAAGATGGTAATCAAGTAACTCATATTGTCATTAATTCTAGCTCATATTTCATAGAAATCAGGAAACCCTGGACAGTACTAACACAGCAGACAATACACATTGACATTTTAGTCACTTAACAGACGATCTTATCTACAGTGACTTACAGTCAGTGAATTCAGCACAGTATATTTGCAGTACTAGTATTACAGTGTCATTATTTTCTATATCTTTTTTTAACCAATTTTATACTGAATGTCAGCAGACCTTCAAACAAGACCTAATATTAGATAAAGGGATTCTGAGTTTACAGATAACAAAAAATATTGATACTTACACTACATGACCAAAGATATAGGGACACTCCTTAAGATTAGTGGAGTCGGCTGTTTCAGCTACACTCGTTGACAGGAGTATAAAATCGAGCACACAGCCAAGCAATCTCCATAGACAAACATTGGCAGTAGAATGACCCGTCCTGAAGAGCTCAGTGAGTTTCAACATGACACCATTTTAGGATGGCACCTTTCCCACAAGTCAGTTCATCAAATTTCTGACCTGCTAGAGCTACACCGGTCAACTGTAAGTGCTGTTATTGTGAAGTGGACACGTCTAGGAGCAACAACGGCTCAGCTACGAAGTGGTAGGTCACTCAAGCTCACTGGACTGCAGAGTGCTGAAGCACATGGCGTCTAAAAATCGTCTGTCCTCGGTTGCAACACTCACTCAGTTCCAAACTGCCTCTGGAAGCAATGTCAGCACAATAACTGTTCGTTGGAAGCTTCAGGAAATGGGTTTCCATGGCCAAGCAGCAGCACACAAGTCTAAGATCACCATGTACAATGCCAAGCATCGGCTGGAGAGTGTAAAGCAACCCCGCCATTGTACTCTGGAGCAGTGGAAACGCATTCTCTGGAGTGATGAACCACGCTTCACCATCTGGCAGTCCGACGGACGAATCAGGGTTTGGCAGATGTCAGGAGAACAGTACCTGCCTGAATGCAGTGTCAACTGTAAAGTTTGGTGGAGGAGGAATAATGGTCTGGGACTATTTTTCATGGTTCGGTCTAGGCTCTTTAGTCCCAGTGAAGGGAAATCTTAACGCTACAGCATACAATGACATTCTTGACAATAAAAAAAAAAATGTTTACCTTTAACTAGGCAGGTCAGTTAAGAACAAATTATTATTTACAATGATGGCCTACCAATATCCCCATGCACAAAGCGAGGTCCATACAGATATGATTTGTCGAGATTGGTGTGGAAGAACTGTACTGGCCTGTACAGAGACCTGACCTCAATCCCATCGAACATCTTTGGGATGAATTAGAACACGGACTGCGAACTAGGTCTAATCGCCCAACAACACTGGCCAACATCACTAAAGCTCCTGAGGCTGAATGGAAGTCCTTGCAATGTTCCAACATCTAGTGGAAAGCCTTGCCAGAAGAGTATGAGCAGTTTTGGCAGCAAACGGGGGATCAACACCATATTAATGCCGATGTTTTGGGAATGAGATGTTCGACGAGCATGTGTCCACATACTTTGGGCCATGTAGTGTATTTGATGTATTTCCTTAACAAAGTTATGCAACACCCAATTCCCTTGTGTAAAAAAGTAATTGCCCCCTTACAATCTAACTGGTTGTGTCACCTTTAGCTGCAATGACTGCAAGTTGTTGATCAGTCTGTCACGTCAATGTGGAGGAATTTTGGCCCACTCCACCATTCAAAACCGCTGTAACTCAGCGACATGTGTGAGTTTTCAAGTATGAACTGCTCATTTCAAGTCCTGCCACAACATTTCAATTGGGATTAGGTCTGGACTTCGACTAGGCCATTGCATTTTAGCCATTTTAATGTATACTTGATTGTGTATTTCGGATCATTGTCTTGCTGTACTTCAGCTCACAGACGGATGACCTGGCAGCCTAACATTCCCATGTAGAATTATCTGATACAGAGCAGAATTCACAGTGAATTCTATTAAGGCAAGTCGTCCAGGTTCTTGAGGCAGCAAACCCTCCCCAAACCATGACACTTTCACCACCATGCTTGACCGTTAGTATGAGGTTCTTACTGTGGAATGCAGTGTTTGGTTTTCGCCAGGCATAATGGGAGCCATGCCATCCAAAACGTTGACTCAAATTAGCCAAAAACAATCACATGGAAGAACCTGGATGATCATCAAGACTCTTGGAAGAATGTTCTATGGACAGATGATTCAAAAGTATAACTTTTAGGACGACATGCGTCCCAATATGCCTGGTGAACCTTATACCAACGCTCAAGCATGGTGGTATTAGTGTGATGGTTTGGGGATGCTTTACTGCTTTAGGACTTGAACGACTTGCCTTAATAGAAGGAACCATGAATTCTGCTCTGTATCAGAGAATTCTACAGGAGAGTGTCAGGACATCTGTCTGTGAGCTGAAATGCAGCTGGATCATACAGCATGACAATGATCCAAAACACAGGTCTACGTGAAAATGGCTAAAAAGCAACACATTTGAAGTTTTGGAATGGCCTAATCAAAGTCCAGACCTAATCCCAATTGAGATGTTGTGGCAGGACTTGAAATGAACTGTTCATACTTGAAAACCCACTAATGTCACTGAGTTACAGCAGTTCTGCATGAACAAGTGGGCCAAAGTTCCTCCACAGTGACAAGAGAGACTGATCAACAACTACAGGAAGTGTTTGGTTGGAGTCATTGCAGCTAAAGGTTGCACAACCAGTTATTGAGTGTAAGGGGGCAAATACTTTTTCACACAGGGGCTTTGGATGTTGTATTACTTTGTTAATTAAATAAATTAACTAAGTATGTAATTGTTATTTGTTGACTTGGGTTCCCTTTATCTAATAGTTTTAGGTTGAAGATCTGATAACATTCAGTATATAAAAAATGCAATAGAGAAAATTAGGCACTGTGTACACAACTGGAGCTGGATTGACCTTATATGTAGTACATTTTTATATCTGTTGACTGTGTGAGGGAGGCTGATGGTGAATGTCCTACGTGTATCAATTGCAACTAGATAATCCAGTCCTGTGACATTCTGTGTTGCGGGCTGAATCACAAAAAAAAGTCTAGTATGCCCCTATATTGTCAGTGGCCTATCATAAAATCTATACCCAGATTCTGAAATACCTCCATTCTCCAACATCCACTGGTGCATGGACTGAACGCTTTGCCATGCTGAAGCCATTTGACACTGTTGGAACAGGAAGTTGGTCATTGATTATAGCAATAAACCTGAATTAAAACAATTACAAAATGACCCACCCCTGTTTGCTAAAAAGCTACGGGATGGGACTGGAAAAATGTAACCACTCAAATTCATAGGCAGAGTAATGGATGCAAGGACTGACCATCCATGAAATGAAATGTATAGTTTACATTTACGTTGTTTACAAACAGTGGAGTACAACACGATTATATTTTGAGCTCTGAACTAAGCTCATGAGGCATTTATAATTTATTGTTTAAGAATCAATGGGTATAACCAAGGATCATCAAAAGTCGTGCTATAAATTCTCAGACAACCCAAAGATTCCTTGATGCCCTTCCAGACTCCCTCTGCCTACCCAAGGACGTCAGAGGACAAAAATCAGTTAACCACCTAACTGAGGAACTCAATTTAACCTTGCGCAATACCCTAGATGCAGTCGAAACTAGCTCCCTGGTATACAGAAAATACCCGAACTCTGAAGAAGGCTTCCAGAAAATTGGAACGGAAATGGCGCCACACCAAACTGGAAGTCTTCCGACTAGCTTGGAAAGACAGTACCGTGCAGTATTGAAGAGCCCTCACTGCTGCTCGATCATCCTATTTTTCCAACTTAATTGTGAAAAATAAGAACAATCCAAAATGTATTATTGATACTGTCGCAAAGCTAACTAAAAAGCAGCATTCCCCAAGAGAGGATGGCTTTCACTTCAGCAGTAATAAATTCATAAACTTCTTTGAGGAAAACATCATGATCATTAGAATTAACGGACTCCTCTTTAAATCTGCGTATTCCTCCAAAGCTCAGTTGTCCTGAGTCTGCACAACTCTGCCAGGACCTAGGATCAAGAGAGACACTCAAATGTTTTAGTACTATATCTCTTGACACAATGATGAAAATAATCATGGCCTCTAACCCTTCAAGCTACATACTGGACCCTAACTAAACTACTGAAAAGAGCTGCTTCCTGTGCTTGGGCCTCCTATGTTGAACATAATAAACGGCTCTCTATCCACCGGATGTGTACCAAACTCACTAAAAAAGCCTCGCTTGAAAAAGCCAAACCTTGACCCACAAAATATAAAAAAACTATCGGCCTATAATCTACACGGACAAGTTCTGGCCTGGTTTAGATCTTATCTGTCGGAGAGATATCAGTTTGTCTCTGTGGATTGTTTGTCCTCTGACAAATCAACTGTAAATTTCAGTGTTACTCAAGTTTCTGTTTTAGGACCACTATTGTTTTCACTATATATTTTACCTCTTGGGGATGTCATTCGAAAATATAATGTTAACATTCACTGCTATGCGGATGAAACACAGCTGTACATTTTGATGAAACATGGTGGAGCCCAAAAATTGCCCTCGATGGAAGCCTGTGTTTCAGACATAAGGAAGTGGATGGCTGCAAATGTTCTACTTTTAAACTCGGACAAAACAGAGATGCTTGTTCTAGGTCTCAAGAAACAAATAAATCTTCTGTTGAATCTAACAATTTATCTTGATGGTTGTACAGTCATCTCAAATAAAACTGTGAAGGACCTCGGCATTACTCTGGACCCTGACCTCGCTTTTGACGAACATATCAAGACTGTTTCAAGGACAGCTTTTTTCCATCTACGTAACATTGCAAAAATCAGAAACTTTGCCCAAAAATGATGCAGAAAAATTAATCCATGCTTTTGTCACTTGTAGGTTAGACTACTGCAATGCTTTACTTTCCGTCTACCCGGATAAAGCACTAAATAAACTTCAGTTAGTGCTAAATACGGCTGCTAGACTCCTGACTAGAACTCCTACCCATCTTTCCGATTTGGTCCTGCCGTACATACCTACACGTACGCTACTGTCACAAGACGCAGGCCTCCTAATTGTCCCTAGAATTTCTAAGCAAACAGCTGGGGGCAGGGCTTTCCACTATAGAGCTCCATTTTTATGGAATAGTCTGCCTACCTAGGTGAGAGACGCAGACTCTGTCTCAACCTTTAAGACTTTATTGAAGACTCGTCTCTTCAGTAGGTCCTATGATTGAGTGTAGTCTTGTCCAGGAGTGTGAAGGTGAACGGAAAGGCACTGGAGCAACGAACCGCCACTGGGAATCCACTGGGATTCTCTGCCTCTAACCCTATTACAGGGGCTGAGTCACTGGCTTACTTGTGCTCTTCCATGCCGTCCCTAGGAGGGGTGTGTCAAGTGAGTGGGTTGAGTTCTTTGTGGGCTATACTCGGCCTTGTTTCAGGATGGTAAGTTGGTGGTTGAAGATATCCTCCTAGTGGTGTGGGGGCTGTGCTTTGGCAAAGTGGGTGGGGTTATATCCTGCTTGTTTGGCCCTGTCCAGGGGTATCATCGGATGGGGCCAGTGTCTCCTGACCCCTCCTGTCTCAGCTTCCAGTATTTATGTTGCAGTAGTTTATGTGTCAGGGGGCTAGGGTCAGTCTGTTATATCTGGAGTATTTCTCCTGTCTTATCCGGTGTCCTGTGTGAATTTAAGTATGCTCTCTCTAATTCTCTCTTTCTCTTTCTTGGAGCACCTTAGCCCTAGGACCATGTCTTAGGACTAACTGGCCTGATGACTCCTTGCTGTCCCCAGGCCACCTGGCCGTGCTGCTGCTCCAGTTCCAACTGTTCTGCCTGCGGCTATGGAACCCTGACCTGTTCACCAGATGTGCTACCTGTTCCAGACATGCTGTTTTCCACTCTCTAGAGACAGCAGTAGCGATAGAGATGCTCTCAATGATCAGCTATGAAAATCCAACTGACATTTACTCCGGAGGTGCTGACTTGCTGCACCCTCGACAACTACTGTGATTATTATTATTTGACCATGCTGGTCATTTATGAACATTTGAACATCTTGGCCATGTTCTGTTATAATCTCCACCCGGCACAGCCAGAAGAGGACTGGCCACCCCTCATAGCCTGGTTCCTCTCTAGGTTTCTTCCTAGGTTCTGGCCTTTCTAGGGAGTTCTTCCTAGCCACTGTGTTTCTACACCTGCATTGCTTTCTGTTTGGGGTTTTAGGCTGGGTTTGTGTACAGCGCTTTGAGATATCAGCTGATGTAAGAAGGGCTTTATAAATACATTTGATTTGATTGAACATTGACTTATTAGTCCAAAAATGGATATAGCAACATAGTGTATTCACAACAACAGGGAAGCTGGAGAAGAAAAAGAAACTGACTGGGAAAAAATAGTTTTCAACAGTCATCCAACTCAGAAACTTGGGCATCATCCTAGACCTCCAACTTATCTGAGCAAAGATCACTGGGGTGTATTCATGAAGCAAATTCTACAACAAAAAAACATTTACTCCAAATGTTGTTTACTTTGTCATTTACTTGGTAATGAAAATGTGAGTTTATATTGGACAAATTCAGGTAGATCATTCCCAGTTTTGTTTGCTTCCGTTTGTTTCTTAAACTGTAAACGGTTCCCGTTGCAATAAGCTATTGCGAGAGAGGCTGCCGTAGTCAGACCTGGACCTCAAGAGAAGACAGGCTATATGCACACTGGCCACACAATGAGGTGGAAACTGAGCTGCACCTCCTAACCTCCTGCCAAATGTATGACCATATTAGAGGCACATATTTCCCTCAGATTACTCAGACCCACAAAGAATTCGAAAACAAACTCCCATTTCTATTGGGTGAAATACCACCGTGTGCCATCACAGCAGTTAGCTGTGACTTGTTGCCACAAGAAAAGGGCAACCAGTGAAGAACCAACACCATTGTAAATATAACCCATATTTTTTCCCTTTTATACTTTAATTATTTGCACATTGTCACAACAGGGTATAAAGCCATAATATCTACACCTTTGACATTTTTGTGAGTGTAATGTTTACTGTAAAAAAATAAGAAATTCATACACTTTTGTTAATTATCTATTTCACTTACTCTGGCAATGTAAACATGTTTCCCATGCCAATAATGCCCTTTGAATTAAATTAGTAATTAATATATCCCTGATATCACGATTAGTATCAGTCTGAGCTCGTTTTTTTCCGAGTTCCCAGTTGTCGTGACCATAGGGATTCTCGCTTTAAATCACAAATGACGTCACGTTTCCCATAACCAAGTGGGGAGGTATACCACACAACAACCAAAGCGTAGGATACAGTTTGCGTTCAAAAAAATATATATCCTGGTTAGTTCATTGAATCACCAAATAATGTGGAGACACTTAATTGAATCACCAAATGTGTCATTTTTTTGCACGTTAGAGAGGCGTGGTATAATCTCAAAGCTTGACACACATTTAGTGGCCTTTTAAACTTTCTTTCAGTCCTTGTAAGGCCATTACCATAAATATTATTTCCCATTTCACACGCGCCGTACATTCATATAAAATGACGGGCAAAGTTCAAATAAACTTACAATGTGTGAATATTTATCTTTCCATTTTTCGCCTGAATAAATACAATACACACAGAGCTGTGTTTAAATGAATGAAATGTACTTACCCGACAAAAGCGTGGGACTTCCTTCTGAAAAGTGGTGAAAATAGGCCTACGCGAGACGCCCCACACAGGGTTTTGATTGGACACATTATGGCAACAGCTACCAGACATGTATTTCAAGTTCTTCAAGTTCGAGCATGTGCTCAGCACCTAACGTAGCAAGCGCAGAAAGACAAGCAAGAGAAACCCTCCTACTGCCATAATACTTATGTAGGCCTACGTTTAAAAACCGAATCATATTGCTTCATATCCACAAACTGTTTTGTTAAGAAAATTGTTATTTGAGCTGAAATTGGAGGGATGATGCTAGGCAACAAAAAAATAATAATAATATATATATATATATATATATTCCAGTTTTACAGTCAGTAACTTATTCTCAATTGTGTATTGTGTATATCTGAGGTAAAACACACCAAAGCATATTTTATGCAACATATAGGGCAACAAATATTTTGTGGGTAGTGTTCAGCATTCAACTAAAATAATTACACAGTGTTTGCATCCTAAAAAGTATTTTGCTTTCAGACCAGTTTGGAACTTGTGGCAGTTAGCCAGACAGCAATGCACAGCAATAGTCATTGTATGTTACTTCGAACCCACAAATGCAGATACTCCAGATACTCAACTAAAGAAGGCCAGTTTAATTGCTCCTTTAATCAGAACAGTTTTCAGCTGTGCTAACATAATTGCAAAATGGTTTTCTAATGATCAATTAGCCTTTTAAAGTGATACACTTGGCTTAGCTAACACAGCGTGCCATTGGAACACAGGGGTGGTTGCTGACAATAGGCCTCTGTACGCCTATGTAGATATTTCATTAAAAATCTGCCATTTCCAGCTACAATAGTCATTTACAACATTAACAATGTCTACACTGTACTTCTGATCAATTTGATGTTATTTTAATGGACAAAAAAAATGTGCTTTTCTTTCAAAACAAGGACATTTCTAAGTGACCCCAAACTTTTGAACGTACATTCTAAATGTAGTGTATAGCAGGCAGTATAATAATATTCACTATAGATAAGGGTGTCCTGCTGATGAATGTGATGTAGTGAAATAACACTCACCTTGGTAGTTTGTCCCTCTTGATCCTCCAGAGTGTTATACAGCTTCATAAACTGCAGGGGACAGATGACGCGTGACTATTGTTGTTCACTGTCACAGTTCTTATCACAGTCCACATACGCACATGCAAGTACACACACTGGATGTACACACACTGGATGTATCCCAGTAGCACTGATGTGATCCAGAGTACAGAAGAAACTTGTCCTGAGTTTCTCTATCCATTCTGTGCCCATTTCTTCCACCCAAGGAAATTTAACTTTACCTGTCCAGTTCTTTCACCTGTTCAGTTCATTTACCTGTCCAATTATTTTAGTTCTTTAACCTATCCAGTTCCTTACCTGTCCAGTTCTTTACCTGTCCAGTCCTTTTACCTGTCCAGTTATTTTACCTGTCCAGTTATTTTACCTGTCAAGTTATTTTAGTTATTTAACCTATCCAGTTCTTTACCTGTCCAGTTCCTTACCTGTCCAGTCCTTTTACCTGTCCAGGTATTTTACCTGTCCAGTCATTTTACCTGTCCAGTTATTTTACCTGTCCAGTTCTTTAACCTATCCAGTTCTTTACCTGTCCAGTTCTTTACCTGTCCAGTCCTTTTACCTGTCCAGTCCTTTTACCTATCCATTTGTCCTACCTGTCCAGTTCTTTTACCTATCCAGTTGTCCTACCTGTCCAGTTCTTCCACCTGTCAGTTATTTTACCTATCCAGTTCTTTTAGTTATTTAACCTGTCCAGTTCTTTAACTGTCCAGTCATTTAACCTGTCCCGTTATTTTACCTGTCCAGTTATTTTACCTGTCCAGTTCTTTTACATGGCAGTTATTTGACCTGTCCAGTTCTTTACCTGTCCAGTCCTTTTACCTGTCCAGTTATTTTACCTGTCCAGTCATTTTACCTGTCCAGTTATTTTACCTGTCCAGTTCTTTAACCTATCCAGTTCTTTACCTGTCCAGTTCTTTACCTGTCCAGTCCTTTTACCTGTCCAGTCCTTTTACCTATCCATTTGTCCTACCTGTCCAGTTCTTTTACCTATCCAGTTGTCCTACCTGTCCAGTTCTTCCACCTGTCAGTTATTTTACCTATCCAGTTCTTTTAGTTATTTAACCTGTCCAGTTCTTTAACTGTCCAGTCATTTTACCTGTCCCGTTATTTTACCTGTCCAGTTATTTTACCTGTCCAGTTCTTTTACATGGCAGTTATTTGACCTGTCCAGCTCTTTACCTGTTCAGTTCTTTACCGGTCCAGTTATTTGACCTGTCCAGTTGTTTTACCTGTTCTGTTCTTTTACCTGTCCAGTTATTTTACGTGTCCAGTTATTTACCTGTCCAGTTATTTTACCTGTCCAGTTATTTTACCTGTCAGTTATTTTACCTGTCTAGTTCCTTCACCTGTTAATTTATTTTACCTGTCCAGTTCTTTTACCTATCCAGTTGTCCTATCTGTCCAGTTATTTTACCTATCCAATTGTCCTATCTGTCCAGTTCTTTTACCTATCCAGTTGTCCTATCTGTCCAGTTCTTTTACCTATCCAGTTGTCCTACCTGTCCAGTTCTTTTACCTATCCAGTTGTCCTATCTGTCCAGTTCTTTTACCTATCCAGTTGTCCTATCTGTCCAGTTATTTTACCTATCCAGTTGTCCTACCTGTCCAGTTATTTTACCTATCCAGTTGTCCTATCTGTCCAGTTCTTTTACCTATCCAGTTGTCCTATCTGTCCAGTTATTTTACCTATCCAGTTGTCCTATCTGTCCAGTTCTTTTACCTATCCAGTTGTCCTACCTGTCCAGTTCTTTTACCTATCCAGTTGTCCTACCTGTCCAGTTCTTTTACCTATCCAGTTGTCCTACCTGTCCAGTTATTTTACCTGTCTAGTTGTCCTACCTGTCCAGTTATTTACCTGTCCAGTTGTCCTACCTGTCCAGTTCTTCCACTTGTCAGTTATTTAACCTGTCCAGTTCTTTCAGATCAGTGCAGGTGAAATAAAGTAGACAAACATGTCACACGTATAAAGTTTCATTGGACATAAAATAGCAATTGTCTCTATTCTGTATTAATCTGTCATAATGAAAATAATACCTTTGATTTGAAATCCAATCTTTACAAATCCCAAGGATACTGAATCACAGATCAACTTTCAGAAACTAAAGTTAGCTTAAATCACCAGAGTAGACCTACATAAAACATGATACTGAATGTTAAGGATTAATTAATAGCAGGCCTACGTTGTTATTTAATGGAGGAGTAATGCACACTTGTTAAAAGATGACTTCTTTCTGACTGTACAAGTATAATATTGGACAGTAGCCAACTGTAGAAAAATCAAATACAAGTTTAATGAAAGTAAAATGCAACATAAACATCCCCAACAAACTATTTACAAAATCTTTCACCACATTCGTCACAATTTTCTTCTCTTATTAATCGAAATGTTCTGTCCTTTCAGACAGATTTCACAGCTTGTGAGTATGACTTTGCAGTCGGCAGCATATTGTTGTTGAAGAATTGGAGTGAGCTGTTGTAACTTCTCAGGGATTATGCTCTGTTCTGTGTTGAACTGTGATGTCATGCCTTTCATAGAGTCCAGTTATATCTGCACCCTAACACAAGGTCATTGTGTTCTGGAACTGTTACTTGAATAAATAACTGTTATGATAATGTGATAATGCTGTTCAGTGACTACAGCTCAGGGTTCAACACCATAGTGCCCACAAAGCTCATCACTAAGCTAAGGACCCTGGGACTAAACACCTCCCTCTGTTACTGTATCCTGAACTTCCTGACGGGCCGCCCCCGGGTGGTAAGGGTAGGCAACAACACGTCTGCCACGCTGATCCTCAACACAGGGGCCCCTCAGGGGTGCATGCTTAGTCCCCTCCTGTACTCCCTGTTCACCCACGACTGGGTAGCCAAACACAACTCCAACACTATCATTAAGTTTGCTGACGACACAACAGTGGTAGGCCTGATTACAGACAATGATGAGATGCCAGTATGGTGCCAAGACAACAACCTCTCCCTCAATGTGAGCAAGACAAAGGACCTGATCTTGGACCACAGGAAAAGGCGGAGTCGAACAGGCCCCCATTAATATCGACGGGGCTGTGGTGGAGCGGGTTGAGAGTTTCAAGTTCCTTGGTGTCCACATCCCCAACGAACTATCATAGTCCAAACACACCAAGACAGTTGTGAAGAGGGAACGACAACACCTTTATCCCCTCAGGAGACTCAGAAAGTTCTACAGTTGCACGATCGACAGCATCCTGACCGGTTGCATCACCGCCTGGTATGGCAACTGCTCGGCATCTGACCGTAAGGCGCTACAGAGAGGGTAGTGCGTACGGACCAGTACATCAATGGGGCCAAGCTTCCTGCCATCGAGGACCTATATACTTGGCTGTGTCAGAGGAAAGCCCGAAAAATTGTCAAAGACTCCAGTCACCCTAGTCATAGACTGTTCTCTCTGCTACCGCACTGCAAACAGTACCGGCACGCCAAGTCTAGGACCAAAAGGCTTCTCAGGGATTATGCTCTGTTCTGTGTTGAACTGTGACGTCTACCTCCAAGCCATAAGACTGCTGAACAATTAATTAAATTGTCACCCGGACTATTTAAATTGCCCCCCCCATTTGTTTTTACACTCCTGCTACTGCCTGTTAATTATCAATGCATAGTCACCTTTACCCCTACCTACATGTACAAATTACCTTGGCTAACCTGTACGCCCACACATTGATTTGGTACCGGTACCCCCTGTATATAGCCTCGTTATTGTTATTTTATTGTGTTACTTTTCATAATTTTTTAAAACTTTCGTTTATTTGGTAGATATTTTCTTAACTCTCTTGAACTGCACTGTTGGTTAAGGGCTTGTAAATAAGCATTTCACAGTAAGGTCTACACCTTTTTTAAAAATGTTTTTGTTGTTTTATTTTCATATTTTTTTATTTGTACTTTTATTTAACTAGTCAAGTCAGTTAAGAACAAATTCTTATGTAAAATGACAACAGATTTTTACCTTGTCAGCTTGTGGATTCGATCTTGCAACCTTTCGGTTACTAGTCAAACACTCTAACCACGAGTCTACCCGCCGCATTCGGAGCATGTGACAAATAAAGTTTGACTTGATAGAACCATTTACTCTTCAAACTCCAAATCAAATCAAATGAACTTAAAACTTATTACCCTCTCCACTACCGTTCCATCCACAAGTGTAAGGGGATGAGTGATTATAGACACAAGTGTAAGCTTTGATGGGATAAAGAATATGTACATAAAGATACTACTATGAATGAGTGATGGTACAGAGCGGCATAGGCAAGATACAGTAGATGGTATTGAGTGCAGTATATACATATGAGATGAGTATGTAAACAAAGTGGCATAGTTAAAGTGGCGGTAAGCAAATTGGAGTGGGTCTAGGGTGTCAGGTAGGGTGGAGGTGATATGGTCCTTGACTAGTCTCTCAAAGCACTTCATGATGACGGAAGTGAGTGCTACGGGGCAGTCGTTTAGCTCAGTTACCTTAGCTTTCTTGGGAACAGGAACAATGGTGGCCCTCTTGAAGCATGTGGGAACAACAGACTGGGATAGGGATTGATTGAATATGTCCGTAAACACACCAGCCAGCTGGTCTGCGCATGCTCTGAGGGCGCGGCTGGGGATGCCGTCTGGGCCTGCAGCCTTGCTAGGGTTGACACGTTTAAATGTTTTCCTCACGTCCTCAAAGCAGGCAAAAAAGTTATCTTTTTGTAATCCGTGATTGACTGTAGACCCTGCCACATACTTCTTGTGTCTGAGCCGTTGAATTGAGATTCTACTTTGTCTCTATACTGACACTTAGCTTGTTTGATTGCCTTGCGGAGGGAATAGTTACTAAAAGCAGTGGTTCGCGCTTTCAGTTTCACACGAATGCTGCCATCAATCCACGGTTTCTGGTTTGGGAATGTTTTAATCGTTGCTATGGGAACGACATCTTCAACCCACGTTCTAATGAACTCGCACTCCTTCCCTGACTGCTCGTATGTATTGAAGAATCACAATTATAATTATCAATTATTCTCTGCCAATCTTTAGATTGAGTTTTCCACAACATTTGGCGCCGTGAGGGACTGTTTCCCAGCTGAGTCTTAATGGTGAAAGATCTCGTCCTCCTCATCCACAAAATGTTGTGGTTCAAAATAACTATTTTCCTATAGTAATGAATCTGTCTGATTAACATTGATCAAGGGGAGCACAGTGGTGTCTCAAATAGTGGGAATTAGTTTGCCCAAATGTAGGGATCGGTTTACCTACAATCACGTGATAGCGTGATAGCAGGAATACTTTATTGTAGGAATCGGGTAGCCTGGAAGCAGGAGTCAGATAGCCTGCCAGTAGGAATCGATAGGCCTACTAGATAAAAGTTATAATATACTGTATATATAAATCAGTTTGCACACATGAGAGGGCTAATGAAGTTGGTAAAAGTAAGAGAGAAGTTGAAGGTAATAACAGAAAGTTGACTTTAATAGTTTGGTTGGTAATAGGACGGGTTGAGAGGGAGGGACAGAACAGTGGTTGGGTAGAAATGTGTTGGTTGAGAAACGTAGTTGGATAAAGAGATGAAATTGTATGTGTGTATAATGGGTTATTAAAGATTGATAAAGTAACAATAGAAAACAAAGACATTTTAAAAAATATATAAATATATACATCTTGAGTACAGTGTATTCGGAAAGTATTTAGACCCCTTGAGATCGTTTTGTTACGATTTGTTACGTTTCATCCTTATTCTAAAATGCATTAAATTGTTATTTTTCCCCATCAATCTACACACAATACCCCATAATGACAAAGCAAAAACAGTTTTTTAGAAACGGAAATATCACATTAACGTAAAAATGTGGATCCTTTACTCAGTACTTAATTGAAGCACCTTTGGCAGCGATTACAGCTTCGAGTCTTCTTCTGTATGATGCTACAAGCTTGGCACAACTGTATTTGGGGAGTTTCTCCCATTCTTCTCTGAACATCCCCTGTCAGGTAGGTTGGGGAGCGTCACTGCACAGCTATTTTCCTGATTGGTGGAGTGCAGGAGAGATGGTTGTCCTTCTGGAAGGTTCTCCCATCTCCACAGAGGAACTCTGGATCTCATTCAGAGGGACCATCGGGTTTTTGGCCACCTCCCCGACCAAGGCCCTTCTCCCCCGATTGCTCATGTAACAGTATAGCTTCAGTCCCTCTCCTTGCCCCAACCTGGGCTTGAACCAGGGACCCTCTGCACACATCAACAACTGACACCCACAAAGCATCGTTACCCATCACTCCACAAAAACCACGGCCCTTGCAGAGCAAGGGGAACAACTACTTCTAGGTCTCAGAGCGAGTGACGTCACCGACTGAAACACTATTAGCGCGCACCACCGCTAACTAGCTAGCCATTTCACATCGGCCACACTCAGTTTGGCCGAGGAGCCAGCTCTAGGAAGAGTCTTGGTGGTTCCAAACTTCTTCCATTTAAGAATGATGGAAGCCACTGTGTTCTTGGGGACCTTCAATTCTGTAGAAATGTTTTGGTAGCCTTCCCCAAACCTGTGCCTCGACAAAATCCTTTCTCGGAGCTCTACGGACAATTCCTTCAACCTCATGGCTTGGTTTTTGCTCTGACATGCATTGTCAACTGTGGGACCTTATATAGACAGATGTGTGCCAATCCAGTTGTAGAAACATCTCAAGGGTGATCAAAGGAAACAGGATGCACCTGAGCTCAATTTCGAGTTTCATGGCAAAGGATCTGAATACTTATGTAAATAAGTTCTGTTTTTTATTTTTATATATACATATATAACATTTGCACAAATTTCTAAAAACCTGTTTTCACTTTGTCATTATGGGTTATTGTAGATTGATGAGGGAAAACAATATTTAATCTATTTTAGAATAAGGCTGTAATGTAACAAAATGAGGAAAAAGTCAAGGGGTCTGATTACTTTCCGAATGGACTGTACGTCAGTGGTGTGGAAAGTACTCTGAGAAATGTTCAGTGGATCATTTGATAATAACCAGCCACAATAGGGATGCCCTTCAGGGGAAACAGCTTCTTTAATACAGCCCACAAGTACAAGTAGACCCATCTGGCCCAAACATTATGGTACAAATACAGGGAAAATACATTCCTGTTGGTAGATATGGGTGCTACTACATCCACTTTTGGTTTAAAAAAATGGATTTCACCTACCCCTAACCATGCCCTGTTCAATAGGACCAATGAATGTTGAACATAATTTTCTATATTCACCCACTCAACCATTTAACTTGCTAAGTAGAGACTTGTTAACTAAACTTAATGCTACGATTGATTGTACCCCTGGTCATGGAGTTCTCGGTGACATCCCAAACGATAAGGTATTGAACCAATGTGTAAGTAGGAAAGTTGGGGGTCTGACACTGCCTCCCAGTCTATTCTGTCCCAGGTACCAGAAACCTTATGGACGGACCATTCCAATGAACAGGGACTGATATGCAGTGCCAGCCTAATGGTAATTAATTTTGATCCCAAGAAGAAACTCCCCAGGTTACCTCAATATCACAATTAAGACAGAGGCAACAGAAGCGATTAGAATGATTATTCAATCACTGCTGGCACAGGGTAAACTGTTTGTAACAAAACATTCTTGCAACACACCTATTTTACCAAAACCTGGGACAGATGAGTGACGCCTGACTCAGGACTTGAGAGCTGTAAATTATGTGGTTATCCCAGTTTATCCTGTGTTACCCAACCCAGTTCCCATCCTGTCATCAGTTCACCTGGAAGCAGAATTGTTTACTGCAATAGATCTCTGTAGTGCGTTTTTCTCTGTTCCAGTGCACAAGGATAGTCAGTACCGGTTTGCATTATATGGGGGACATCTTGGTGGCATCTAGGAGCAGAGAAACACACACTAAGGATGTTACCACAGTAGCACACAAAGGCCACAAGGCATCCAAAATAAAATACAGCTATGTCCATCTGGGGTTTGGTATTGGGTCATCATCTCTCCCGTGGTCAGAGCTCCCTCACCGATGCTAAAGTTAAGTCTATTTTAGACTGACCCAAACCAACTACACCCCGCCAGATGAGAGCATTTTTTGGAATGGCAGGTTACTGTCGTTAGCCGATTCCTGACTATTCCATCTTTGCCCCTGATCTTGAGAGCTGTCTTAAAAAGGAAGTTTATCTCTCCACATCTGAATTGTCTGATGTATTTTATAATTTAGGCGAATTACATATTCATCTCAAAATAATAGACATTTAATGAGTGTGAGGCAGAAAGTGAATATCCAATGGTAATTGGTAATAAATATATACAGTAACATTGTTAGGGTAGACTAAAATACAAACAATGCCTTTCAATATGTAGAAAGTAAAAGGGGACAATGGCATCCCAGTGAACAGAACTTATCATGTTTGTTTTGTTCCTTTTAAAAACCTTAGAATAGGGGTATAAACAGAACATTGTTTGACAGTGATCCATGTGCATTAGCAGTGGTGATTGAGAGGGTTTTCCCATTGGGAAGAGTAAAAGGATCCTCGTTGAAGGATACAGATAGTGAAGGTAACAAAGACAGTCTTCTATTAAGGCAAGTCGTCCCGGGTCCTGAGGCAGCAAAGCATCCCCAAACCACCACAATGCTTGATCGTTGGTATAAAGATTCTTACTGTGAAATCCAGTTTGGTTTTCGCCAGACATAATGGGACCCATCTCATCCAAATTCTGCTCTGTATCATAGAATTCTACAGGAGAATGTCAGGACATCTGTCTGTGAGCTGAAGTGGAAGCGCAGCTGGGACATGCAGCAAGACAATGATCCAAAACACACAATCAGGTCTACATGAACATGGCTGAAAAGCAACACATTTGAAGTTTTGGAATGGCCTACTCAAAGTCCAGACCTAATCCCAATTGAGATGTTGTGGCAGGACTTGAAACGAGCAGTTCATGCTTGAAAACCTACAAGTGTCGCTGAGTTACGGCAGTTCTGCATGAACAAGTGGGCCAAAGTTCCTCCACAGAGACGTGAGAGACTGATCAACAACTACAGGAAGTGTTTGTTTGGAGTCATTGCAGCTAAAGGTGGTACAACCAGTTATTGAGTGTAAGGGGGCAATTACTTTTAATCTCAGGATATTGGGTGTTGTATAACTTTAAGGAAATAAATGAACTAAGTATGTAATCGTTGTGTTATTTGTTCACTCAGGTTCCCTTTATCTAATAGGTTTAGGTTGAAGATCTGATAACATTCAGTATATAAAAAAATGCAAAAGTAGAGAAAATGAGAAAGGAGGTAAATACTTTTTTACAGCCCTGTGTAGAGAAAATTAGGCACTGTGTACACACTGACCTTATATGTAGTACATTTTGATATCTGTTGACTGTGTGAGGGAGGCTGATGGTGAATGTCCCATTTTTCAACATTCAGTATGAAAAATATACAACAATAGAGAAGATTAGAAAGGGGGCAAGTGCTTTTTCACAGCACCGTATCTCTCAGTATTGGCCACCATGTAAAAATTAAGTGGATATTTGAGTGATATAAAATGAACTATACCTTCCAGAAAGTATGAATGGTTTAGGTTAACTTCCCATCCTTAGTGCCTGTCATGCAGCAAAAGTGTGCATGTACCGATGTACTGTCAGCTGATAATGTTTACTTTGCAAGCTACAGTTGGCTAAACATATAATGGTAAGTATTTTTTCAATATATTTTTTTAATATTACTTTTATTTAACTAGACAAGTCAGTTAAGAACGAACAAATTAAGAACAAAACCCTAACCCTGGGCCAATTGTGCACCGCCCTATGGGGACTCCCAAACATGACCGGTTGTGATACAACCTGGAATCAAACCAGGTTCTGTAGTGACACCTCGAGCACTGAGAAGCTGTGTCTTAGACCGCTTCAGCACTCGCGAGCCCTACTAGTAGACCTAATGAACTTTTTTCTCCAACAAATGTAGGCCTACCTAGTGAAGTTGTGATGGCTAGCTAATAAACTAACTTTCAGGGGATAAACTAGACGGCTATATACAAATATTGTTTGATGTGCTTGCTAACAATAGTGGTGATGACAGGAGTCCAACCGACAACTTTACCAGGACGAGGACTTGCTGATGTCAAGCTCTTTCCAAAAGCCCAATCTCTGATGAAGCAAGCTAAATGACACATGTTGTTTGCTTAGCTAGCTAGCTAGCTACATACCAAACAGATAGTCTACCCTCACGTATCTGAAATTACATGATGATTTAATGTTTCCTGATCATGAATAGAACGCAGTTACTTGTTGTATTTCTCTGATGATAGAGCTAAATGTGGAATAAAGGGAAATATGTAGTTCTGACTATCCTCTTCAAGAGGGGGATGATATTACAACAAAATAGTTATAACGTATTTAACAGCCCCTTAATAATGGCACTAAGTCAATGGCATTTGAAATGAGACAAATATGCCCTCCCCCACAAAAAAAATGAATAAAGAAATCATGATAACTATGTAAAGATTCTATAATTCCTTAAACCAACCCTTCAATTTAGTCCTGACCTTGAGGCCTCAGGAATGTTAAGTCTTCGCTGACACACTCACACACAGAGCAAGTTACAAACCTTCTTTACTTCAGTGGAGAAAGCGGCCTCCTGCAGGGTAGGGTGTAGTAGTGGCCTATGCATTCCATCCATCTTGAGAGCCATTCAAACCCACACAATATACTGTCTGTCTGGTGGATGCGAGAGAAGATACAAACCACCATACAAACCACCTAAAGGAACAACAGCAACAGGAAATCCTAATGATTTAAGGAAAAGCCTATCTACCACACTAATACAAACTTAGAATTACATGAGTCAGAATAACAAGTCCTTCATTCAGAATTTTGAATGAGAAATGACATGAGTCAGTATAATAATCATGTACAGTTGAAGTCGGAAGTTTACATACACTTAGGTTGGTTAGGTTTTTTTAACCACTCCACACATTTCTTGTAAACAAATTAGTTTTGGCAAGTCAGTTAGGACCTCTACTTTGTGCATGACAAGTCATTTTTCCAACAATTGTTTACAGACAGATTATTTAACTTATAATTCACTATATCACAATTTCAGTGGGTCAGAAGTTTACATACACTAAGTTGACTGTGCCTTTAAACAGCTCAGAAAATTCCAGAAAATGATGACAGGGCTTTAAAAGCTTCAGCTTCATCATCTGAGTCAATTGGAGGTGTACATATGGATGCATTTCAAGGCCTACCTTCAAACTCAGTGCCTCTTTGCTTGACATCATGGGAAAATCAAAAGAAACCAGCCAAGACCTCAGAAAAAAATTGTAGACCTCCACAAGTCTGGTTCATCCTAGGGAGCAATTTCCAAACGCCTGAAGGTACCACGTTCATCTGTACAAACAATAGTATGCAAATATAAACACCACAGAACCAAGCAGGCGTCATACTGCTAAGGAAGGAGACACGTTCTTTCTCCTAGTGATGAACGTCCTTTGGTGCGAGAAGTGCAAATCAATCCTAGAACAACAGCAAAGGACCTTGTGAAGATGCTGGAGGAAACAGGTACAAAAGGATCTATATCCACAGTAAAACGAGTCCTATATCGACCTAACCTGAAAGGCCGCTCAGCAAGGAAGAAGCCACTGCTCCAAAACCGCCATAAAAAAGCCAGAATACGGTTTGCAACTGCACATGGGGACAAAGATCGTACTTTTTGGAGAAATGTTCTCTGGTCTGATGAAACAAAAATAGAACGGTTTGGCCATAATGACCATCGTTATGTTTGGAGGAAAAAGGGGTATGTTTGCAAGCCGAAGAACACCATCCCAACCGTGAAGCACTGGGGTGGCAGATTCATGTTGTGGGGGTGCTTTGCTGCAGGAGGGACTGGTGCACTTCCAAAATAGAAGGCATGATGAGGAATAAAATGTTTGTTTATATATACACTCAAGACATCAGTCCTGAAGTTAAAGCTTGGTGGACAATGGACAATGACCTCAAGCATACTTCCAAAGTTGTGGGAAAATTGCTTAAGGATAACAAAGTCAAGGTATTGGAGTGACCATCACAAAGCCCTTTGTTGGCAGAACTGAAAAAGCGTGTGCGAGCAAGGAGGCCTACAAACCTGTTACACCAGCTCTGTCAGGAGGAATGGGCCAAAATTCACCCAACTTATTGTGGGAAGCTTGTGGAAGGCTTCCTGACACGTTTGACCCAAGTTAAACAATTTAAAGGCAATGCTACCAAATACTAATTCAGTGTATGTGAACTTCTGACCCACTGGGAATGTGATAAAATAAATAAAATATGAAATAAATCACTCTATTATTCTGACATTTCACATTCTTATAATAAAGTGGTGATCCTAACTGACCTAAGATAGAGAATTTTTATTAGGATTAAATGTCAAAAATGGTCAAAAACTGAGTTTAAATGTATTTGGCTAACACAGAACCCAAACCGGCTGTGCGCGTGCGCCATCGTGCATACATTTATTTTGTCCCCCCACACCAAACGCAATCACGAAACGCAGGTTAAAATATAAAAACAAACTCTGAACCAATTCTATTAATTTGGGGACAGGTCGAAAAGCATTAAACATTTATGGCAATTTAGCTAGTTAGCTTGCACTTCCTAGTTCATTTGTCAATTTTTGCTAGCTTGCTGTAGCTAATTTGTCCTGGGATATAAACATTGAGTTGTTATTTTACCTGAAATGCACAAGGTCCTCTAATCCACACATAAAACAGTCAACCCGAATCGTTACTAGTCATCTCTCTTCCTTCCAGGCCTTTTCTTCTCTTGACTTTATATTGCGATTCGCAACTTTCATAAATTAGGTGCATTACCGCCACTGACCTCGTTCGTCTTTCAGTCACCCACGTGGGTATAACCAATGAGGAGCTGGCACGTGGGTACCTGCTTCTATAAACCAATGAAGAGATGGGAGAGGCAGGACTTCCAGCGCAATCTTCGTCAGAAATAAAACTGATTTCTATTTTAGCCCATGGCAACTCAGATGCTCGTTGGCGCGCACAAGCAGTGTGGGTGCAATAATTGAATAACATAGATTTCCACATTTATTTTTCAGCACACGCGACGCGAGCGATTTGATCAGCCTGTAAGGTGTATGTAAACTTCCAACTTCAACTGTACATTTTTAAAAAGGCACACATAGCCTACATATCAATGCATATACACAAACTATCTAGGTCAAATAGGAGAGAGGCATTGTACCGCAAGGTGTTGCTTTATCTGTTTTTTTAAACCAGGTTTGCTGTTTATTTGAGCAATATGAGATGGAAGGAAGTTCCATGCAATAAGGGCTCTATATAATACTTGCGTTTTCTTGAATTTGATCTGGATATGGGGACTATGAAAAGACCCCTGGTGGCATGTCTGGTGAGATAGGTGTGTGTGTGTCAGAGCTGTGTGTAAGTTGACTATGCAAACAATTTGGGATTTTCAACACATTAATGTTTCTTATAAAAAGAAGTGATGCAGTCAGTCTCTCCTCAACTCTTAGCCAAGAGAGACTGGCATGAATAGTATTAATATCAGCCCTCTGATTACAATTAAGAGCAAAACGTGCCGCTCTGTTCTGGGCCAGCTGCAGCTTAACTAGGTCTTTCCTTACAGCATTATACCACACAACTGGACAATAATCAAGATTAGACAAAACTAGAGCCTGCAGAACTTGCTTTTTGGAGTGTGGTGTCCAAAAAAAAATAATTATCACCATTGGCCTCATGGTAAAATCCTTGAGCAGTTTTCCTTCCTCTACGGGCAACTGAGTTAGGAAGGACACCTGTATATGTGTAGTGACTGGGTGTATTGATATACTACTGTACCATCTCAAGCCTAATTAATAACGTCACCATGCTCAAAGGGATATTGAGCATCTGCTTTTTTAATTTGTATACATCTACCAATCTGTGCCCTTTGCAAGTTATCGGAAAACCTCCCTTGTCATTGTGGTTAAATCTGTGCTTGAAAATCCCTACTTGGACCTTACAGATAATTGTATGTATAGGGTACAGAGATGAGGTAGTCATTCAAAAAATCATGTTAAACACAATTATTGAACACAGAATGAGTCCATGCAACTTATTGTGATTTTTTAGCACATTTTTACTCCCAAATTTATTTACACTTATATAACAAATGGGTAGATTGGTACCCAGACTATAAGTGGTAAACAGTCTGTTTATCATTCCACTTCTTGCCTCTCCTGTCATTTGCCAAAGAGAATGGTTTTTGGCAATCTCAACGTTCAATATGAAGTTGCTCATTGGTTGTTGGAAATAACATGAGTATTTTCCATGACAACATGTGGATCCTCGAAAACAGAATTATAATTATAACAAAGTCCAAAACAAATATGCAGCTGTTAGCTAGGCAAATTGGTGTATTGTGAGGCTTAAAATCGAAGCGAAGACGTTTTGTGGTTGGAATTGCAGTATGTATTTAGTTGAGAAATTAGACATGTGCTAGCAATTATTGACAGACTGGTTTTTGTTTGAAGATTAAAATCCGGGATCCTTGGTTTGAGAAAATCGGGATCCTTAGGACGTCTGCTAGGGGAGTAAAACGCTCTGAATTTACGAACGGACAATCAAATCAAAGTTTATTTGTCATGTTCGCAAAATACAACAGGTGTAGTAGACCTTATAGTGAAATGCTTACTTACAGGTTCTAACCAATAGTGTAAAAAAGGTAGTAGGTGAACAATAGGTAAGTAAATAAATAAAACAACAGTAAAAAGACAGGCTATATAAAGTAGTGAGGCTATATACAGACACTGGTTAGTCGGGCCAATTGAGGTAGTATGTACATGAATGTATAGTTAAAGTGACTATGCATATATGATAAACAGAGAGCAGCAGCAGCGTAAAAGAGAGGGGGGCACAATACAAATAGTCCGGGTAGCCATTTTATTATTATTAGTCTTGTGGTTTGGGGATAAAAACTGTTAAGAAGCCTTTTTGTCTTAGACTTGGCACTCCAGAACCGCTTGACAGCGCTCTGACTTTACAAACGCGCTGAGCGCACTCTGGCACTCCAGATTTAATTTAAACGCGCTGAGCGCACTCTGGCACTCCAGATTTAATTTACAAACGCGCTGAGCGCACTCTGGCACTCCAGATTTAATTTACAAACGCGCTGAGCGCACTCTGGCACTCCAGATTTAATTTACAAACACACCCCAAATGTACATTTAAAATTATTACGGTAAAGGTTAGGTTATGGTTAAGGTAGGAGTTAAGGTTTAGGGTAGGGATGTCCAAATGATTCCGGATAGCACTGAACGTTATGGAATCAGGACCAAATCCTTATCTCCTTGAGCTCATTTATGATAGAATGTTCATATTTGAAGAAAGACAATTCTCTTTGGCAAATGACAGCAGTGCAAGCAAGAAGTGGAGTATTAGCTATAAACACTGGTACCCAGGCTAAACCACTTATTCTCTTCATTTGAAAGGCATTTCTCATGGTTACAGTTGCTAAACAAATCGGTTAAAAAAACAATAATATGGGCTGAATACTTTTTGTTATTTTTATTGATTTATTTGACTGTAACATTAAAATAAAGTGTAAACTATTATTATACAAAATGGCATGCCTGTACTTTGTCTGGTTCAGTCTTCTGAGCTCTGGTGCTCCAGAACTGTAAATAAAAAGATGAAAGATTTTCATTTGAAATTCTATTTTGTAATGGAAAGATACAAATATAAAAGTTAAATAAACTAGTATTATTATTATTAATGATGTGAGGCTTAGGGATACACGTTTACTTACACAAATATTACAAAACTGAAGGGAAAGTCTCATACAATTACCTTCCGAAATGTTGACTTTATTTGATAGCAGGATATCTGCTTGAATTTCATCCATCGTCATGTAGAAAGTCTCAGGTTTGTGCTAAAAAAAATGTAGAGAAGCAAACAAAACATTCTTTTTTAATAAAAGTAATTTGAATGCATTGTAATCTAAAAAAAAAAAGTGAAGACTCCGACCCAAATGATTCATATACATATATGCACCCTGCCACCACCTTGGCAGGCCCCCACCGTTGTAAAAAAAATATTTTGAAAGCTATAGAAATGTTTTTATTAATGTCTACATTTGTTTTTGCCACATTTCTATTACAGATACCTTAGTGCATACCTCAATTATTAATTACTATAGAATTCCATTAATTCCTATGACTGTACCTTCACTGGAATGTGCAAATATGGCCGACCCGTGGTTTCAAAGCCTCTCAATAGCCAATACATAGCATCAACAGTCCAGGGTTTATACACATCCTTGCTCAGACCAGTTTGCCACTCTAGCCAGTGCCAGTCAGTCTGGCCAAAAAATCAAAGTGATGACATTGGATCAACGTGGGAAACTGATTGGATTTGCAAAAAGTCATCAACATAAGAGCATTATTTTTTTCACCAAACTTCTAACCTTAATCAAATGACATTGTGACATTTTTTGTTGATTTCATGTCGAATTCCCGTTAGTTGACAACCAATTAAATGTAAATCCAAACTAGACAGGTAAACCATGTGTAACCACACCAGCCCAGGACTTCCACATCCGGCTTCTTTACCTGCGAGATCGTCTGAGACCAGCCACCCGGACAGCTGATGAAACTGTGGGTTTCTGTCTCAGGGAAGCTCATTTGCGTGCTCGTCGTCCTCACCAGGGTCTTGACCTGACTGCAGTTAGGCGTCGTAAACAAATTCAGTGGGAAAACACTCGTTCAATGGCCAATGGCATGCTGGAGAAGAATGCTGTTCACGGATGGGCCTATACAGCTGCATTGGGGAATTTCTGGTTCTATCTGGATTTTGTTGGAGAGGCTTCCATTAAAGAACACCCTGTGTTCTGTTAGACAGGTAACTCTTTATCCACATTATAGCAGGGGGTCTAAAGCCATAACACATGAAAAGTTTTTTTTCCAGCAACAGACTATGATCGATAATGTCAAAAGCCGCACTGAAGTCTAACAAAACAGCCCCCACAATCTTTTTATCACCAATTTCTCTCAGCCAATCATTTGTCATTGAGCATGTTTGGAATGCTCTGAATCAATGTGTACGACAGCGTGTTCCAGTCTTAACGCCAATATCAAGCAACTTCACACAGCCATTGAAGAGGAGTGGGACAACATTCCACAGGTCACAATCAATACCCTGATCAACTCTGTGAAGTAGATGTGTTGCGCTGCATGAAGCAAATGGTGGTCCCACCAGATACTGACTGGTTTTCTGATCCACCCCTACCTTTAAGGTATCTGTGACCAACAGATGCATATCTGTATTCCCACTCATGTGAAATCCATAGATTAAGGCCTAATGAATTTATTTCAATTGAATGGTGTCCTTATATGAACTGTAACTCAGTAAAATCTTTGAAATTGTAGCATGTTGTGTTTATATTTTGGTTCAGTGTAGATGCATACTCTTACATACAAAATAGATTTCAGCTCACCATGAAGGCTGCAAACAGATTGATACCCATGGTTCTGCGTACATGCTCCTCCACCACTGGGTATGTACGGACAAAATGCTAAAGACAAAGGCAGAGATAAGACTTGGCTTGAGTGATTACATTCTACTCTGTACCGCTACACAGGGTAGTATCTACTCTGTACCGATACACAGGGTAGTATCTACTCTGTACCGCTACACAGGGTGGTATCTACTCTGTACCGCTATACAGGGTGGTATCTACTCTGTACCGCTACACAGGGTGGTATCTACTCTGTACCGCTACACAGGGTGGTATCTACTCTGTACCGATACACAGGGTGGTATCTACTCTGTACCGCTATACAGGGTGGTATCTACTCTGTACCGCTATACAGGGTGGTATCTACTCTGTACCGCTATACAGGGTGGTATCTACTCTGTACCGATATACAGAGTAGTATCTACTCTGTACCGATATACAGAGTAGTATCTACTCTGTACCACTATACAGGTTGGCATCTACTCTGTACCGATATACAGGTTGGCATCTACTCTGTACCGATATACAGGTTGGTATCTACTCTGTACCGATATACAGGTTGGTATCTACTCTGTACCGATATACAGGGTGGTATCTACTCTGTACCGATATACAGGGTGGTATCTACTCTGTACCGATATACAGGGTGGTATCTACTCTGTACCGCTATACAGGGTGGTATCTACTCTGTACCGCTATACAGGGTGGTATCTACTCTGTACCGCTATACAGGGTGGTATCTACTCTGTACCGCTATACAGGGTGGTATCTACTCTGTACCGCTATACAGGGTGGTATCTACTCTGTACCGCTATACAGGGTGGTATCTACTCTGTACCGATATACAGGGTAGTATCTACTCTGTACCGATATACAGGGTGGTATCTACTCTGTACTGATATACAGGGTAGTATCTACTCTGTACTGATATACAGGGTAGTATACAGAATTGTGGGTAGGGTAGTATACACAACTGTGATAGATGTGAAAATGCATTCTAGATGAATGCATTTCTTTTCTACTATGTATGTGTGTGTGTGTGTCAGGGTTTTGGTCAATTCTGGAAGTAAACTGAAATTCCAATTCAATATAAAAAAAGCAACTTTTTTTCAATGACTTCTTAATAAACTGAAAAGTAGAATAGATTTATTTCAAAAGCTGTTCGATGTTTTTATTCAAATCACTTCCTGAATTGACTACCATCAGTTCCCCAACTCTGGTGTGTACTTATTTGATTCGATTTGATTTACCTCCAGCGCCAGGCTCGCTTGTCTCTGGGCGTCAGCATGCTCCTGGTTTCCCATAGCATACATCAAGTGGTGCACCACTCTGAGAGGAAGCAGTTCCTGGGACAGCTCCTGACTCCCCTGAGCAAGCAACCTTCAGCACGTAGTCAAAACAGTCAGCATTGGTATATGATGATCATGAACATTACTGTTACAGGCTAATACACATTTCATTAAAAAAAATGTTTAAAAAAAATTTAAACCAGGCAAGTCAGGTAAGAACAAATTCTTATTTACAATGACGGGCTACACCGGCCAAACTCTGCCGACGCTGGGCCAATTGTGCGCCGCCCTATGGGACTCCCAATCACGGCCGGTTGTGATACAGCCTGGATTGTACTAATTGTACTGATCTGTATGTCATTACATTTAAAGTACTAAATATGGGCTGAGTGGCAATATAAAATAACAAGCAAATCACTTCTAAGTTAACAAGTGAGTGACAAATAAATCAGATTAGCCGCTGATACTACTAATATACAGCATTTAACTTCAGTTTTCAGTTTCAGACAGTTTGTGGAAAATTCACAGACCATGTCAGAATGACATTTCTAAGGGATACCCATACATGAGGGTTCTGACTTCACCTTAAAGCTTTGGCTGCCGCAGCTTGTTGGACATACACTGGCAGGGATTCAGTCATCTTGGTCATTTCTGGGTCTGATGGAATGGACATCAATAACAGTTCAAGTGTTTTATTGAGACAAAAACTCTTTGCTGAAAGGAGATCTACATTGCTTCAGGCATGATGACTATGTAAAAAGACATATGCAATATCACATCTTGTGTGTGAAAAAAATGGACCGTTAGAACTGTAGTCCTATAGGGTTGCTCTTAGTGGGTTGCAATGAGAACTACACAATGACTAGATGCACAATGACTTTGCCTCTCATTTACTGGGGAACCAATAAGGAGAAGATGTGAGACCTTCCAGGATCTTGTATGTCTGCACTCCCTCCATAGCCGGTTTGAGCAGATCTACGAGACCTGTGAGCAGCGCCGGTCTGACCTCATACTGCCTGAGATCTGTGATCAGCTCGATAGCTGGGAGAGAGAGAGGGGGGAGATAGACAACACAATAATTACAAAAGAGATTATAAAATAATACTGCATACTATAGGAATCAGATACTACAGCGTGAAGTACAAGCAGATGTTGAAGATGTCAATGGAAGAGATCTGTATTTGAAATACATGTAGAACAGGCTGTCTGGATAGCTGAGAGTTGACACGCACACCTAGCTATTACTTACCCTCATATTGCACCTCCAAATGCAGGGACCTCAACAAATTCAACAGAGGTCCCACGATGCTGGGGTGGGCTTCCTTCACTATGTCCTGTTAGGGGTCAGAATTATATCCAATCATTTACCTTCATAAATACACTCAAGCCATAGCAGTCAGGTGTGTATGACAAGGTCACACACAGCTGGATTTTCAGTTAGTTGAACCTGTGTGTGTGTGTGTGTGTGTGTGTGTGTGTGTGTGTGTGTGTGTGTGTGTGTGTGTGTGTGTGTGTGTGTGTGTGTGTGTGTGTGTGTGTGTGTGTGCACTTGAATGCATGCCTGTGTGTCAGCAAGCGTGTGTGACTGCCTATGTGTATGTGTGTTGTTATACTTGTACTATGCGGAGGGTCTGCAAGACCAGTTGCTGGGCCTTGGGCGAGATACAGGTCAGCAGGGCAATCAGACCTCTGTACACCTGGTTCTGGTATTTGGGGTTTCCATGGGCCAGGGACTCCAACAGGGCCCGTGCTGTCTCTTGGGTCCCCTCTGTCTTGGACTTGGCCAGACACTCTGCAATGGCTCTCACACCTGCAAGCCACGTGGACAGGAAACAGTGGACACAGTGATATGGTCTGAGAACCAATCAAGCAACATTAACCAATCAACAACACACACCCTTCACTCCTCTAGGTCCTTCTCCCGTCAGCAGCCCCACAGCTGACTAAAAACTAGGGGGTGACAGGACTTTGTTGCGCGGCTCCATGGCTGTTGAACGCACTTCCAGACACTATTAGGGCTGCAGAATCTCTGTGCTCCTGTAGCCCTTTCCTGCAGTCAAATAACTACTGGACTTATGGGTGGAATGTTATTCATATTTCTCAATATTTCATCATTAATAAACATCACTTTTTTAACATCCAAAAATCTGCTGTTTCTATGTCAAACAGTTTTGTAATATTTCAGTCTTCTGTGATGTATATAAAGTGTAATATTGAGGTGCAACAACAGAAAAATAAGACGCCTGCACCATAGAGTTGAAATGTATACCATTTATACCACTGTGTGTGAGGTGTATACTTTGGTTTCAAAGTAGATTTGTTTAAAACTACCCTGATTTAGCCCAATGCAGTAAAAGGTTATTAAGGCACAGCTCAAGACCGTGCTGTTCAGAAACGCTTTCAAGGCCCTCTGCTAATTCGATTCTCACGTCCTCCGGATCTGGCGACACCTATATATATATATAGCTTTGATGGATGTCTATGTTCTAAGTTCTGTGTTTTGGATTTTTTGTATTATTATTTGTTTGTATTTTTTTTGCACTGAGAAAAGCTCTTTACAAATTAAATGAATTATTATTATTATTTGCCAATCAGTCTTTAATCATAGACTGAAAAACTCAAAACTCATAGATCATTTCAATTTGAACTTTAACAGTCCAACTGCATACTAAAAACACGGTATGTATCATAGAGATAGTTTGGTGAGTTGTTTACCATAGCTTTCGCAGATTAGCTCTTTGTACTTGCGTCCAGCGTTGGAGACTATCTGAAGCAGCCGAATGGCCTCTGCCTTGTCCTCCTCCTTGGTCTGTTTCTGACCTAAGATCTCCAGGAGGGTTAGGACCCCTCCAACCTCCAGGAACTCTATGAGATAACGATGACTGTGGAAAGATCAAGGGTATGTGACTAAACCTTATGGTGCAAGAGATTAATGTGTTAGCTATACAATTTCAGACAATGTTTTTCCACTCACTTGCTAGCTGCAGAGAGGAACACTCCAACTGCTTTCAGTTGAAGACCTAAGCATGTTCCGAACATGTAGCTGAATGCGCCTGAGTAAATGAAAATGACAAAATACACCACATTTGTTTTGCATCACCTTCTCCAAACATGCTGCCTTTGTATGTGGATATGACACCACAGCACTGGACTGGTTATCTAACCACATCAAATGCATTATGCAAGGATACGTCAGCCTCATCCAGGCGGTGAGCCGAGCCAGAAAGAGACTGGCAACCTGTGCGAATTCCAGTTCTAACTCAGGACAAGTCTTTCCAGTGTTTTGAGTCACAAACACGGTCAGCATGCGGCTGCGCACCGTCTTGTTGCCATGATCCCACTCTTGAAGGAAACTCAGAACTTTACTGATAGCTGCTTGTTCCTTGCTTGTGGACATTACTGCTTTTGACACTGTCAAACAGAGAGTACAAAGCAGAGCTTTAATGTGGAAAAAGTAGCTAGCTAGTTAGCTGGATGACCTAACTAGCCTTTTAATAACAATACCTAACTATTCTAGCTACTGTACAGTAGCTAGCTAAAAGCCTGCTTTTAGACGTTTGAACCAAATGCATAACTAGCAAGGCATGCTATCGAGTGAGTCGCACATAAGTACGCCTACATTGAAACGTGAATTGCTTTGTTGAAAATAATCGATTACCTGCTGTTAGTATACTGCCAAAACGACAAGCTGGAAATCACAGCTGTCTCGAGTTGTGTGTTGCTTAGCAGCGTTGCCTCCTCCCACCTGGTACAGTGTACCATAGAACTAGAAAAAGTTAGCCTTTTTGGGGAGGGAATTGGTCAACTGTGGTTTGCTAGTACTGTCAGAAGATGTCCTGTAAAACAATGAATTTGAATATTATCTGCACTGTATGTTTGTTAGCTAAGCTAGCCAGCATGTTTAAGACGAATTATTGCAAACATTTTTATAATTAACTGCCAACATTCCATTCCAACAATGCATTCATTCCACAGCCACTGAGGTTTTAACTAGATGGTATACAGTTTTTGTCAGATTTGACTTTTTGTAAAAGGTTAGGAAAGGTTACTTAGTAGGTTAGAAGAACTAACATAACAGGTTAGGAAAATGAGGTTAAGGTTGGGAAAAGGTTAGCTAAAATGTTAACTTTTGGCATTAATTTGACAAAAGCTATATGTTTTCTAGCCATGACCATACACTGACTGAAATCAGCTTATGTTTTATTTGTTTTTATTTTAATCTTTATTTTACTAGGCAAGTCCGTTAAGAACAAATTCTTATTTACAATGACGGCCTATACCGGCCAAACCCGGCCGATACTGGGCCAGTTTTGCGCCGCCCAATGGGACTCCCAATCACGTCTGGGTGTGATACAGCCTGGAATTAAACCAGGGTGTCTGTAGTGACGCCTCTAGCACTCAGATGCAGTGCCTTAGACCGCTGCGCCACTGATAGGTGATAGGGCCAAGATAAATTGGCCCTATAGTTGGTCCATGTACAGTTTAGACTTAGCTTTGAAGTTTAGAGTAGACAATTGGATGCTTGTTTATTATTATCCTTTGAACTTATTGATCATTTTGTTGTTATTTGTACCCTTTTGTGATCTGTACCCTTTCGGCCAAGATCATGCGATCCTGAAGGACTGTTTAGTTGGTTAACTGGTACTGGGGGACTGATTTATCACTGCTTTTGGGGAACTATAGAGCTCGCCAGCTTGCAGTCCTAAAAAACAGAAATGAGTTTCCTCTGGTTCGTTCAGCCATTCCTTTGGGGAAAATGAATGGGGAAAGAATAGGGTTTGGGGATAAATGCTGAAAATAAGGTCTGAGATTAACACAGACTTAGCAGATCTTATACATTTAGTTCTATGAGATGTATTTATTTATTTTTATTTCACCTTTATTTAACCAGGTAGGCTAGTTGAGAACATGTTCTTATTTGCAACTGCGACCTGGCCAAGATAAAGCATAGCAGTGTGAACAGACAACACAGAGTTACACATGGAGTAAACAATTAACAAGTCAATAACACAGTAGAAAAAAAGAGAGTATATAATATCAGTCAGTTAACATGACCTTGATGAATTATGAAGCCTTCTTTTAAATGACATAAATGCTTAACAAATCACAAAAAGTGACGTCAGTTGATGAAGATTATCTCATAGAACAACCATGGCGGAGTTTAGTGCCTACAAAAAGACACCATTACTATTTCTCGCTATTAGTTACAGAATGGGGCCATGAGGCTGGTGGGGGGTAAGCTGTCCTCTGAGGGCTGTGTGGAGTTCTACTATAATGGACAGTGGGGGACCATGTGTGAAGACAACTCGGACATTATTGAGGCACAGGTGGTGTGTTGCCATCTAACTAACCTGGTGCTCTTACTTCCGTGGTGGCTGGAATATACGGACAAGTTAGGTTGGATCTGTATAACCTCTCTTGTATCCACTCATCGCAGTTTTGATTCAATGAAGGCTTGATCTGTGTTCGGGAAACTAGCCCCTTGTGGATCTTTGCATAGGTACAGAATATCACACCTTCCCTGTTTGTTTTTATTGACCCATGACCCATCTGTAATCTGGACACAGGCTCTAAACTGTGATGGGACAGGGCAAGAGACCCCACGGTCTCTTCAAAGGCTGGGGGGGGTCAACAAACTGAGGTGTGGTCTGTGAGAGAGGTAAGACTGACCAATGACCACAAAGACTCATCCACAAAAAAACTAAAGACCAGACACAGTATCATTGAAATGCACTTACTGAAAATTGAAACAGCAGAAATGTTTGGTCCATGGCTCACTTTGGAATGCTAGTATAGACGACTGTTACAGTACATGCTCAAGGAGGTGCACAGTTTACAACAGTGGAGGCTGCTGAGGGGAGGACTGCTCATAATAATGGCTGGAATGGAGTGGTATCAAACACATTAAAACCATGTTTGATACCATTCCATTCCGGTCACTATTATGAGCTGTCCTCCCCTAAGCAGCCTCCACCAGTTTACAATGAATCGTTCTTTTAGATTGGAAGAAAATGTATGATCAATTTCTGATATTTTGTTTATATACTGTTTGTGCTTTTCAAAATATGATGTGCTTGACCAATATATGATGTGATTGACCAATATTATTTTATTTGATCTGAATCTGCTCAGAATATCAGCCGTGTCTACACCCTGGACCACAACACAGGCCTTGCTAACCACATGGGGGGGCTGTTTGAAAGTGGACGTGACTGTGACTTTGACATCATGGTGCGGGTCGGGTCGCAAACAGCACTGTGGAAAACATCTGTGTTCACAAGCTGATCGTCTCTCGATCCAGAGGCGTCCATCTTAAACGTCACAAAGGAGGAGAACTTCATTAACTTCAACCTAGACGTTAGACTCAACTGCCGCCCTCATTTCACCAACTTCCTAAGGTAAGGTGAGACCAACATGCTTTACTTTACAAACGTTATCCTAGTTAGCCTGCTATTACATCCACCCTTTCTTCGTCAAAGCCGTGTCATGGCAGAGAATCCATGTATCTTGTGTCTCCTTCTTCCCCAGGTATCTTTGTACACAAGGCAAATCAACATCACCTCGCCCTCATCCTCCACAAGATGGTGTCCCACTGGAGTCTGACGCAGCTCCAGGAGGCGGCAGGGAGGCTCTTCACCTGACTGCTCCCAGAGGATTCCTCCTTCCAGACCTCTCTGTACGAGCACTCCGTCTGTACAGGCGACCCAGTTCTGCAGGAAACCTGTCTGCGCTACCTTGCCTGGAGCTGTAAGTCACTGAGCCATTCCCCAGCCTGGACTGGTCTTGGCCTGGGCACAGTAAAGACCCTTCTGGCCCGTTCATACGTGGTAGTGCCAGAGGAGGCCTTCTTGCTAAAAGGTTTGGAGGACTGGGTGTTGGATCAGGGTAACTCATCCACCCACGAAGCCCAGGTGGCCCTTTTGGAATGCATCCCTTTTCCCATGATCGCTGCTTAAAATATTTTCAACTTCAAAGCTAAGTCTAAACTGTACATGGACCAACTAGAGTTGTATGATGCCGGCATGTTGCAGGCTGTTCAGTTCAATGCGCTGCCCTTCCGGATGCTGCTTGGGAACCTCCTCCATAAAAAAGTGGAATACACACCCAGGATCTACACTGGCAAGCCATGACTCAGAGCCTCCTTCAACACCCCTGTGCACAACAGTGCTTATTTTGCCCTGTTTAAAAAGCTAAACTGGCATACCAGCGTGTATATCCACAACCATGAATGCTCAAACAACTATTTCCACTGTGTAACGCTGCCAATGGTCTCACAAACTGCCCAGAATAACAGGAAGCTGCCCAAAGAATACCAGGATGGCATCCGTTACCTCAACAAGGTTGTCCTGATGTGTGAAGGGGAGTATAGATTCCATGTCCAGGATTTCACTGTTGGCTGAGTCAAAATCCCAGTCAATAGTAGTGTGGTCCATTTACATTTACTAGTGCTACTCAGACCAGTTCTCTTACCGCGTGGTGGTTCAGTCTGAGTACACCTCTGAGATCAAGCAGAATGAACAGGAAGTAGAGGATGAGGAAGATGAGAAAATAGAGTGGACAGGTTACAAAAAAAAATGTTTTTTTTGTGTTGAATTCCTCTGTATTCAAGTATAAGAAAGCAATTCACTTAAAATGTTAATTGTATGTAATCTTTGTTGTTAACCCATCCAATCATTTTCTGAATGTATCTTCCAGGAGACATCGTATCATTCCAATTTCAGTCTACTTTGGAAAATGTGGGGCATGTTCAGAACAATAATAAACTTGTTTTTAATAATTATATTTTTATATATAGATTTTTTTTTTACCCCCTTTTTCTCCCCAATTTTGTAGTATCCAATTGTTAGTAGTTACTGTCTTGTCTCCGTACGGAGTCGGGAGAGGCGAAGTTCGAGAGCCATGCGTCCTCCGAAACAACTTCTTAACAGCGCGCATCCAACCAGGAAGCACCGTACACCTAGCGACCTGGTCATCGCGCACTGCGCCCGGCCCGCCACATGAGTTGCAAGTGCGCGATGAGACGAGGATATCCCTTCCGGTCAAACCCTCCCTAACCCAGACGACGCTGGGCCAATTGGGCGCAGCCCCAAGGGCCTCTCGGTCGGCTGCAACAGAGCCTGGGCTCAAACTCAGAGTCTCTGGTGGCACAGCTAGCACTGTAATAATGATTTTAAGGAAACAGTCAACATGTTTCTTCTGTACATGTATTCATGTCTTATATATGACAACATATGGCACAAGTTGTGTCATATCATTTATCAATGATTTATCTGCACATCTATCACTCCAGTGTTTATTTGGTAAATTGTAATTATTTTATTATTATTTATTACCCTACCTCCCTAATCTTACTTCATTTGCACACACTGTATATATACTTTTATATTGTGTTATTGACTGTACGTTTGTTTATTCCATGTGTAACTCTGTGTTGTTGTTTGTGTTGCACTGCTTTGCTTTATCTTGGCTTGGTCGCAGTTGTAAATAAGAACTTGTTCTCAACTGGCTTACCTGGTTAAACAAAGGTGAAATAAATAAATACGTTTTTTTTATGTGGGTAAATAATTTAGTTCCAAGTTCACCCCCTCCGCATCAGTAAGTGGCGACAAACTTATTTACAGAAGGGGCTTTACTGGCGAAGAAGAATTACTTCCGGTTTCCGCTGAACGCAAGCTTGTTGATTATAGCTTGTTGTTAGCCGGTTAGCTAGCTAGACAATTTTTATACTTTCACAGAATTTTCGCTTTAAAAGACAAAAACAGACACGTGGATTCACCAAAAAGGTAAACGGTAAAACGTTACGTTGAAAATGAACTATTTCATAACTAGCTATGTCCCTGCTGGGCTTTAGCGCGGCAACGTTTGCCAAAGCCGGCTCGCTGAACATATTTGCTTGAAAGCTAACGTTAACTAGTCAACGTGAGCGACGCATTAATTAACTAACTAAATTATCGACACGAAATTCAAGTATCCTCTTTGAATACACTTAATACATATGTTAACTTAATTATTAATCCATAAAGTATAGACTGCTAACGTTGGTTTCCTGCAAAGACCGAGTAGTAGCCTCTGCAAAGAGATTAGTTAACTACATTGCTTGCTAGCTCCGCTTGCCATGTCTAGCCAATAACGTTTGGTAAGTAACTTGATAGTTAGGTGAGCTATCAGGTGATGACATACATTTGACACACAATGACAGAATACAAATACAGAGTAACTATTCTTTACAGCACACGTCATCATGGCAGCTGGTGCCGATGTGAGAGATATTCTGGAGTTGACCGGAGGGGACAATGATGGGCCGATCAGTAAGAAGGATTTCATCAACTCCGAGAAGGTAAGAATGATGTCCTCTGGTCACAACCTGCCGAGGACCTGTCTTTTGATGGTGTGTGAGAGTGGCTTGTGTGGAACAACTTACTTGTGTCCCAACTGTCCATTGTTGAGTTTCATTAGCGCAAGTCTATCAACTGACAGTCTATCGTTTACATCTAAATTGCACAGTTGACGATCTGCACTCAACCTTAATCCCCCCCATTACAGAAAAAGGCCAAGAAAACAAATGAAACGTTGACCTTCAAGAGACCAGAGGGGATGCACAGAGAGGTGTACGCCTTGCTCTACTCAGACAAGAAGTAGGAACCCTGTTTGACCCAAACTCCCTCTGTCTGGCTGCCCTGCCTCTTGGGCTGAACATACTCCATTCTTTTACTTTTGAGTTGTTAGATACTTCTGCGCTGTTGGAGCTAGGAATACAAGCATTTCGTTACATCCACAATAACATCTACTAAATATGTGTATGTGACCAATACAATTAGATTTACGTCAACACTGATGTCTCATAAAATGCTATTTACTTGTGATTTAATTTCTGTATTGTTGCGTTTAATAGGGTGTGTCACTGAATTAGTATTCTGACCACCACCTGTCTCTCAGCAGAGATGCTCCCCCCCTGCTGCCCAGTGACACTACTCAGGGCTACCGGACAGTGAAGGCCAAGTTGGGCTGTAAGCGGGTGCGACCCTGGAAATGGATGCCCTTCACCAACCCAGCCCGCCGAGACGGAGCCGTCTTCCACCACTGGAGACGCATGGCAGAGGAAGGCAAGGACTACCCCTTCGCCCGCTTCAACAAGGTAAGGAGAGGGGTTTCTCATTGTTTTTATCTCTTTATTGTTCACTTCATCACTGTCGGTCTAACACATCGCTCCCCCTCCACCTCCCTCGCTCTCCATCTCTCTCCATCTCTCTACCTCCCTCACTCCATACCCCTTCCCTCTCTCCATCTCTCTCCCTCCCTGTGACCACCCGTCTCCCTCTCTTTCAATTCAAAGGGGCTTCATTGCCAAAGCAAATGCAAAAATCTCTCTCCGTCTCCTCCTCCCTAGGCAGTGCAGGTGCCAGTGTACTCGGAGCAGGAGTACCAGATGTATCTCCATGATGACGGCTGGACCAAGGCGGAGACGGACCACCTGTTTGACCTGTGCAAGCGCTTTGACCTGCGCTTCATCGTCGTCCACGACCGCTACGACCATCAGCAATACAGAGTGAGGAGGCTATCTATGACTGACATTACACACACACACACACATTTTAAATACAGAATTGGAATCCACAAATCACAATACAGAAAAGAAGGATTCAAGTATTTCAAAACATTTAGAATATTATAATTTTTTTTTAGGTAAATATTTGAATGTGTTGCATCGTGAAATATAATGTCTTCCCATGATAATTGTACCTGCCGGTAACATTTCTGTATTTTTACTTTAAGAAACGGTCAACGGAGGACCTGAAGGAACGTTACTACAACATTTGCGGTAAGCTGACCAAGGTCCGCGCTGCAACAGGGACAGAGCCCAAGATGTACGTATTTGACGCGGGTCACGAGAGGCGCAGGAAAGAGCAGCTGGAGAGATTATTCAACCGCACGCCTGATCAGGTTAGCAGCACTTCCCCAAAGACAATTCCACTGTTAGTGTTGAAGGTTGAAATGGTAGTCCAAGATAATAGTTGTCTTAATCCCCCGCTCATGTTGCACTTACCCGTTTTGCCCTGAAGGTGGCAGAAGAGGAGTATCTGATGCAGGAGCTAAGGAAGATGGAGAGCAGGAAGAAGGATCGCGAGAAGAAGGCCCAGGACCTGCAGAAGCTCATCACAGCAGCAGACACCAACACAGAGATGAGACGTGCCGAGCGCAAGGCTACCAAGAAGAAGCTCCCGCTGAAACGAGAGATGGAGAAACCGGTATACAAACACTCCCATTCGCCCAATCGCTTAATAAGGAACCTGATGCCACCCTGCTTGTTTGTCTTGTCTCTGTGCTCACCTCTCTACTGTCTCCCTGTCTGTCCACAACAGACTGTTCCTGAGACGGCAGGCATCAAATTCCCCGACTTCAAATCAGCTGGAGTCACGCTACGCAGCCAGAGGGTAAGCATGGCCATGCACTAAAATGATCAGTCACAAATGATCTGTATAGGAATAGTATATTGATTTGCTTAGATTGTTCCCCCTCCAAATATCACAATAGGACCTTAGCTTCCCTCTCAAAGATCAATATAAAGCATTTTCATTGAAACTCCATAAACACCATAAAGAACTCTCATTAAAACACCATAAAGAACTCTCATTAAAACACCATAAAGAACTCCCATTAAAACACCATAAAGAACTCCCATTAAAACACCATAAAGAACTCCCATTAAAACACCATAAAGAACTCCCATTTAAAACACCGTAAAGAACTCCCATTTGAAACACCGTAAAGAACTCCCATTTGAAACACCGTAAAGAACTCTCATTTGAAACACCGTAAAGAACTCTCATTTGAAACACCGTAAAGAACTCTCATTTGAAACACCGTAAAGAACTCTCATTTGAAACACAGTAAAGAACTCTCATTTGAAACACAGTAAAGAACTCCCATTTGAAACACCGTAAAGAACTCCCATTTGAAACACCGTAAAGAACTCTCATTTGAAACACCGTAAAGAACTCTCATTTGAAACACCGTAAAGAACTCTCATTTGAAACACCGTAAAGAACTCTCATTTGAAACACCGTAAAGAACTCTCATTTGAAACACAGTAAAGAACTCTCATTTGAAACACCGTAAAGAACTCTCATTTGAAACACCGTAAAGAACTCTCATTTGAAACACCATTTGAGTTTTTTGGAAACTCCACTAACGCTCTATTTTAAAAGGATAATTTACTTGTCTAGTATGGTATACTGCAGCATGTGATGTATGCTCATAGTGGATGGAGCATGTTAGACCTGGCTCTGTGTCCCAAATGGCACCCTATTCCCCGTGTAGTGCACTACTAAAAAGTAATATCGCAATATTATTTTTGGATAATATAAATACGTTTTAGATTTTTTGATAGGTAGTGTTAGCTAGCATGAGTCGGCTGTACCTGCACCAAAACTTCATCCTATAGTTTGTTCTCATCTTTTTAAATAGTGAGCCAACATGTTTTCAGCACTTTTATTTCCATGACTGATAAACACATTTTCTCATGCCCTTTCTTGTCTCTGCAGCAGACATATAGAGAGCAATATATTTGGAACCTCAAATCACAATAAAATCACGTTATCGAATCGCAATACATATCGTATCAGCACCTAAGTACCGTGATAATATCGTATTGTGAAGTCCGTGGCAATTCCCAGCCCTAGTGAATAGGGGGCCATTTGGGACCTTTCCCTTGCTCTCATCAGCAAAACCATAATTTATGCCATTAGCGGCACGCTAATATCTGTAGGATGTAGCAGAGGGGGCTTATTCATCTCCATGACTAATGGAGAGATGCTGCTCTCTATGTAAAATGCATTGTGGGTAAAGGAGTGGAGTGTACTCCACAGGTAATATGTCAAACTGGGGCAGGTAAAAGCATTTTGATCAGCCACGCTGAAGTGCATTTCAGACTAATTAACCGCCAGAGGTGAAGATGTTTATCCCCATACACCCCAACATATAATTTTCTGTGTGTCTTACAGATGAAGCTGCCGAGCTCGGTAGGCCAGAAGAAGATCAAGGCCATTGACCAGATCCTGACAGAGAGGGAAGTGGGTGAGTTCAGTTAGGCATAATACCTACCATAATCTCCTCAGCATAAATGTTAAACAGCAAACCAAGGCACTGTCTGACTCGCACAAACAACCAGACCTGGGTTCAAATATGTGTATTATTTGTTATTGAAATACTTATTTTCTGTGTATTTTTTTCATTTTTTAAAAATGTAACCTTTTAACTAGGCAAGTCAGTTTTAAGAACAAATTCTTATTTTCAATGACGACCTACCGGGGAACAGTGAGTTAACTGCCTTGTTCAGGGGCAGATATTATTATTTTTTTAAACTTTATTTAACTAGGCAAGTCAGTTAAGAACAAATTCTTATTTTCAATGATGGCCTAGGAACAGTGGGTTAACTGCCTGTTCAGTGGCAGAACAATAGATTTGTACCTTGTCAGCTTGGGGGTTTGAACTTGCAACCTTCCGGTTACTAGTCCAATGCTCTAACCACTAGGCTACCCTGAATGACAGATTTTTACCTTGTTCGCTCGGGGATTCGATCCAGCAACTTTTCGATTACTGGCCCAAAGCTCTAACCACAAGGCCTGATGTTGGAGGCGGCTTATAGTAGAGAAATGCAACATTTAAATTCTCTGGCACAGCTCTGGTGGACATTCCTAAAGTCAGCATGCCAATTGCACACTCCCTCAACTAGTGGCCTTTTATAGTTTCCAGCACAAGCTGCACCTGTGTAATGATCATGCTGTTTAATCAGCTTCTTGATAAGCCACACCTTTAAGGTGGATGGATTATCTTGTCAAAGAAAAATGCTCACTAACAGGGATATAAACAAATTTGTGCATATAAAACATTTCTACAGTCTTTTATTTATTTTATGAAACGTGGGACCAAAACTTTACATGTTGCATTTATATTTTTGTTCCGTGTAACATTTAAACCCAGGTCTGGTAATAACATAACTACCATTCCAATATAAATATCTCCCTCCCCACCAGCTGTCAGAGCAGCTCACAGATCACTGCACCTGTACATAGCCCATCTGTAAATATCCCATCTGTAAATATCCCATCTGTAAATAGCCCATCTGTAAATAGCCCATCTGTAAAAAGCCCATCTGTAAATTCCCCATCTGTAAATATCCCATCTGTAAATATCCCATCTGTAAATAGCCCATCTGTAAATAGCCCATCTGTAAAAAGCCCATCTGTAAAAAGCCCATCTGTAAATAGCCCATCTGTAAATAGCCCATCTGTAAATAGCCCATCTGTAAATAGCCCATCCAACTACCTCAGCTCCATACTGTTATTCATTGCTCCTTTGCACCCCAGTATCTCTACTTACACATTCATCTTCTGCACATCTATCACTCCAGTGTTTAATTAATAAATTGTAATTATTTTGCCACTATGACCTATTTATTGCCTTACCTCATCTTATCTCATTTGCACACACTGTATATAGACTTTTCTATTGTGTTATTGACTGCATGTTTGTTTATTCCATGTGTAACTCTCTGTTTTGGTGTTTGTGTCGCACTGCTTTGCTTTATCTTGGCCAGGTCACAATTGTAAATGAGAACTTGTTCTCAACTGGCTTACCTGGTTAAATAAAGGTGAAAAAAATAGAGCAAACACAGACCAAGGCACTCTGACTAGATAGTTGGACTTAAATATCCTTTGAGTTGATTTGTCCATGTAGGTCAAGTAAAACAAGGCAAACCGTTTGGTTACTGCCAATGCATTGTGGGCCTGGTACAATGGTTAGTGGGATATTTCCTATCTGTGTGTGTTTCATCTTTCTCTACACTGCTCTCTCTGTGTAGACCTGAACCCCATGCCCACAGAGGAGATAGTCCAGATGTTCAACGAGCTGCGCAGTGACCTGGTGCTGGTCTATGAGCTGAAGCAGGCCCACGGTAACTGTGAGTACGAACAACAGATGCTACGCCACCGCTACGAGGCCCTGCTGAAGGCTGGAGGAGGAGGGGGGGTCCCCGTCGGGCCCCCAGGAGGAGGAGGACTAGAGACCCCTGGAGGCCCCGAGGTCCCCACCTGGCCCGGCCCAGACGACATCAAGGGCGAGGCCAAGGAGCAGATCATCGATGTGGTGGGAGCTCCACTCACCCCCAACTCAGTAAGTCTCTCAGCCCACCCCGCTCACAAAAACCTTTAGGCACCAAAGTAAGCATTTCACGGTAAGGTTGTATTCGGCAGGTGTATATGTGACAAATACAATTTGCTATGATTTGAAATGGAATTAAACAGACCGACACGTGAGGGACTACCTGAACCAGGGATGCAAACTGGTCACCTTTTTTTGCGAAATTTGCCATTTTGAATCCAAAATAGGTGACCAGTGTGATTTCCTGTAGATCCGATGACAAAAGTTTGGGAGGGGAGAGGGGGGTTGGATCACTACTGGTTGGATTCTACTTTATTTTACTCAATGAACGTTATTCTTGCACACATGTAGCTTTGTGCTCTTGATCGATATCTATAGTGGCCACTATAATACAGCTAAAATAGTATGCCTTTTTCATTCTATTGCTACTTTAAGATGTTTTTGTCCCAAGTGCAATATTTAGATGTGTATGGTCACAAACGTTCCATTATAAAGGCCTTCATGGCTAACTGCAATATTAGTGTATTGTTTCTTTCTCAAGGCTCGTTTTCAGTAAAGTCTAGGCAACAAATAACAGTGGATTGCTTACTTTACATTTTTTTAGCTGTGAGTTGGGTTCATATTAACCACTTTTTATTTTACACACCGAGACTGATCATGTAGATCATATTCTTTGTTGTTTAATTAGTTCCAACCTGCATTTCTCCATAGCAGAGATGTTTTGCATGTTTGTGTCATCTTTTTGAGCCCTCACCAGTTTGCGTCCCTGCTAAAGTTGTCCAGTAAGAAATGCCTATTTCCGTTGTCCGTTGCAATACGTTTTGATAGTGTATCTTAATGAATATGACCCTGTTGTTTTAACCGGAGGTAGCTGAATACAACTTGTCAAAGAGAATACATTTAGAAAATGTTCCAATGTGCACAGTTCTTAATATTCTCATAGTTTAGTGTGAAGTTATGCAGATTTATACATGTTCTGGACCAACGGCTGATAGCGTTTGGTGCATATTTTTTTGTGTCTTTCCAGCGTAAACGCAGAGAATCCGCATCCAGCTCCTCGTCCATCAAGAAGGTGAAGAAGCCGTAACGTCAAGCCCTGGTGTTTTATGGGACTGTGGAGAAGAGGAGAGTGGATGAGGTCACAGCCACCCTGGCCTCGGTTGAGCGGCCCACAGAACAGAATGCTGGAGATGGGGGGGGGGAGTCATCCACCCCTCTGACAAATAACAACCAAGCCTTGTCCCCCCATCACACACGCCCATGAATATGACTGATACACAGGAATAATACCCCCCACCAACACCAACACATCCCCTTTACAGCCAATGGATCCCCCCCAGCCTATCATGACAGCGACAACGACTGACATCCCATTTCATTACTCTTCGCCCAGGCTGAGATGAGGCCAGAAACTGTAAATAGCCAGAGTGAGCTAATTGAGCCATGGGGAGAGGAACGTCTATTTGAGATTGGGGGAGGGGGGTGGGACCTCTGGCCACTGTCTTTTTGTTTCTCATCATGCTGTTTTGTTACCTGGGCTGTAGTTTTGTGTCTTACCTCTTAGTTGGCGGCTCGCCCTGTCATTGCGGTCAAAGTGACACTTCCTTACGCAGATGAGTCAAAAGATTTAGCTTGTGGGAGAGTTTGAACTGGCTCAGATGGACTGTTGTCCTCACTGTCTGAAAAGAGAGGAAAGCAATCTGCTCCATTACCCATTCAATAAACATCTTTGTTTTTTCAAATGGTCTTGTGTGCTAATATCTCACGGTTAGCATAGTACCTGTATGTAACTCATGCTAGAATCAGTCTGACCCCTCCAAAATCACCAGGCAAACTACCCTGAAAGGTAGGACTGTAGTGGGCAGTAATATTTAACATGTGGGGGTATATACTCCACATGCAACTCGTAATAAGACAAAGTAATTAGCCTTTTCAAATGTTTGACTCCATATGGGTCATTAAAATAAGCAAGCGTTAGGCAATGAGTTGACACAGACACGTAAGAATTGGTCTGACAATTGTCAAGATCAAAGGCACATTTTAACAATGAATGTGTTCACATACAAGGTAGGAAGCTTCAGTTACATAGCATTAACAAGCATTCCAAGAATATAGATCCTAAGGTTAAGCATGAACAAGGAGATGCTTACTAGGCTTGAGGCCTAAAAGTCTAGGAAATTCAAATGAGTCATACAACCTTCCTCCATGGGCAGGATACAGGGTAAGAGAGAGAACAAAAGGCATTTAATTCCATTTATAACATCTGAAGGTGTAACCTTTCAACCCAAAACCAACCACCTTTGACCAATCAAATAATACCAAGTTTACAGAATAACATGACCAAGGCCCAATCTCCACAGGGTGTCAGCGCATAACCTGACCACCAAGGCCCAGTCTCCACAGGGTGTCAGTGAATAACCTGACCACCAAGGCCCAGTCTCCACAGGGTGTCAGTGAATAACCTGACCACCAAGGCCCAGTCTCCACAGGGTGTCAGTGAATAACCTGACCACCAAGGCCCAGTCTCCACAGGGTGTCAGTGAATAACCTGACCACCAAGGCCCAGTCTCCACAGGGTGTCAGCGCATAACCTGACCACCAAGGCCCAGTCTCCACAGGGTGTCAGTGAATAACCTGACCACCAAGGCCCAGTCTCCACAGGGTGCCAGTGCATAACCTGACCACCAAGGCCCAGTCTCCACAGGGTGTCAGTGAATAACCTGACCACCAAGGCCCAGTCTCCACAGGGTGTCAGTGAATAACCTGACCACCAAGGCCCAGTCTCCACAGGGTGTCAGTGAATAACCTGACCACCAAGGCCCAGTCTCCACAGGGTGTCAGTGAATAACCTGACCACCAAGGCCCAGTCTCCACAGGTTGTCAGTGAATAACCTGACCACCAAGGCCCAGTCTCCACAGGGTGTCAGTGAATAACCTGACCACCAAGGCCCAGTCTCCACAGGGTGTCAGTGCATAACCTGACCACCAAGGCCCAGTCTCCACAGGGTGTCAGCGCATAACCTGACCACCAATGCCCAGTCTCCATAGGGTGTCAGCGCATAACCTGACCACCAAGGCCCAGTCTCCACAGGGTGTCAGCGCATCTAAGAGCTTGTGTGGGGGATGAGGCCAAATTAAATAAGAGAGAATTCCTAAGAAGATAACAAAACAGTAATTGAGTTCACCCTGTCCAGATATAAGCTACCACAGAGATCATACATGTAGATAACATCAGTTATCCTCAGTGAACAGTAACCACAGAGATCATAAACTCCGTAAAAAATAAATGTCCCTTTTTCAGGACCCTGTCTTTCAAAGATAATTTGTAAAAATCCAAATCCAGATCTTCATTGTAAATGGTTTTAACACTGTTTCCCATGCTTGTTCAATGAACCATAAACAATTAATGAACATGCACCTGTTAAATGGTCATTAAGACACTAACAGCTTAAAGACGGTAGGCAATTAGGTCACAGTTATGACAACTTAGGACACTAAAGAGGCCTTTCTACTGACTCTGAAAAACACCAAAAGAAAGATGCCCAAGGTCCCTGCTCATCTGCGTGAACGTGCCTTAGGCATGTTGCAAGGAGGCATGAGGACTGCAGATGTGGCCGGGGAAATAAATTGCAATGTCCGTACTGTGAGACGCCTAAGACAGCGCTACAGACAGACACGACGGACAGCTAATCGTCCTCGCAGCGGCAGACCACGTGTAACAACACCTGCACTGGATCGGTACATTCGAACATCACACCTCCGGGACTGGTACAGGATGGCAACAACAACTGCCTGAGATGTACCAGGAACGCACGATCCCTCCATCAGTACTCAGACTGTCCGCAATAGGCTGAGAGAGGCTGGACTGAGGGCTTGTATGCCTGTTGTAAGGCAGGTCCTCACCGGCAACAACGTCACCTATGGGCACAAACCCACCGTTGCTGGACCAGAAAGGACTGGCAAAAAGTGTTTTTCACTGACGAGTCAAGGTTTTGTCTCACCAGGGGTGATGGTCGGATTCACGTTTATCGTTGAAGGAATGAGCGTTACACTGAGGCCTGTACTCCGGAGCGAGATCGATTTGGAGGTGGAGGGTCCACCATGGTCTGGGGCGGTGTGTCACAGCATTATCAGACTGAGCTTGTTGTCATTGCAAGCAATCTCAACACTGTGCGTTACAGGGAAGACATTCTCCTCCCTCATGTGGTACCCTTTCTGCAGGCTCATCCTGACATGACCCTCCAGCTTGACAATGCCACCAGCCATACTGCTCATTCTGTGCGTGATTTCCTGCAAGACAGGAATGTCAGTGTTCTGCCATGGCCAGCGAAGAGCCCGGATCTCAATCCCATTGAGCACGTCTGGGACCTGTTGGATTGGAGGGTGAGGGCTAGGGCCATTCTCCCCAAAAATGTCAAGGAACTTGCAGGTGCCTTGGAGGAAGAGTGGGGTAACATCTCACAGCAAGAACTGGCAAATCTGGAGTAGTCCATGAGGAGGAGATGCACTGCAGTAATTAATGCAGCTGGTGGCCACACCAGATACTGACTGTTATTTTTGATTTTGACCCCACCCCCCTTTGTTCAGGGACACATTATTACATTTCTGTTAGTCACATGTCTGTGGAACTTGTTCAGTTTATGTCTCAGCTGTTGAACCTTATGTTCATACAAATATTTACACATGTTAAGTTTGCTGAAAATAAACGCAGTTGACAGTGAGAGGACATTTCTGTTTTTGCTGAGTTTACATCCATATAGATAGCATCAGAGTTCTTCTCAGTGAACAGTAACCACAGAGATCATACGTCCATATCGATAGTATCAGAGTTCTCCTGAGTGAACAAGTTTCACATAGATACCAAACATGGATACTTTAGCATTAGTCTGTCACAATAGTCAGTCCTCTGAACACTATAACAGAGATACATTTTGTCCCCTCAGAGGGGGAAGGGCTGACAAGTCCTTGGTCATTGCCCTTTGTTACTGGACCATTTTCCATGCAGCTCCATGTGGCAGAGAACACATAAATTAGGGCCGAGCCTACAGTGCTAATCTCTCAAATCACCAGGCGAATTGTCCTAAAAAATAGGGATGAACGAGATTGAGAAGACAGCCTACAACGGAGTGTGATGGAGAGGAGTCTTCGATTTCCTCAAGAACAGCCTGAATTATTTTGGGCATGGGAACGTTGCTCAGTTGGTTTCACTTGACCTAACGTGTGCCAGGAAAACATCATTACACCACCACCACCAGCCTGTACCGTTGACACCAGGCAGGATGAGGCCATGGACTCATGCTGCTTATGCCAAATCCTGACTTTGCCATCAGCAAGACGTAATAGGAACCAGGATCATCGGACCAAGCCATGTTTTTCCCGCCTCAGTTGTCCAGTGCTGGTGATCGCGTGCCCACTGGAGACAATTCTTCTTGTTTTTAGATGATAGGAGTTGAACAAGGTGTGGTCGTGACAAGGACCGACGATTTGTGCGTTCCGAGATGCCGTTCTGCACACCACTGTTGTACTGCGTCATTATTTGCCTGTTTGTGGCCCACCTGTTAGCTTGCCCGATTCTTGCCATTCTTCTTCCACCTCTCATCAACGAGCTGTTTTCACCCACAGGGCTGCCGCTGACTGGATGTTTTTTTTGTTTGTCGCACCATTCTTAATAAACCCTAAACACTGTCATGCGTGAAAGCACAGGAGGCCGGCCGTTTCTGAGATATTGGAACCGGCTCAAAGTAATTTAGGTCACTTGTTTTGACCATTCCAGCGTTCAATCGAACAGTAACTGAATGCCTCGATGCCTGTCTGACTGTTATATAGTAAGTCACAGCCATGTGACTCACTGTCTGTAGGAACAAACCATTTTCGTGAATGGGGTGGTGTACATAATTAACTGGCCACTGAGTGTATATTAATTAATGTTCATCACACATTTGTTAAAGTGATAGTTCACTAAAATGATAAATACACTATATGATATGGAGAACTAGCAACGTTGCTAAAGATTAGTTCTGGATGAGTAAACCAATATATTTTTCTGGTCTCTGACACCCAAAGTCAGTAAACTACTAGCTAACTATCAATAAAATGTGTTAAGTTTGTAATTTTAGTGAAACACCCCTTCCATGGAGGTTTTCGTATTGATATAGAAAAAGACAAAAACAGCAATGCATTGGGCCTTATTCAGCAAGCTCTAAAGTTCATCCACACCAAGGATGATAACTATAGCAATAATTATAACGGTAACTATAACGATAATTCAAATGATGAGGAGAATTCACACTACAACGATAACTGCAAAAAGAGTGGAGAACAATAACGAGAGCTATTGTTTGGATCACTTTCAGAGTGATTCCATGCTTGCTAGCTAGCCTAGCTTCCTTCTACATCTAACTTCCATCCTCTCAGTCCAGGGGCACAATGTATGAATTTATGCTTGCATCAGAATCGCTGTTATAATCATTGGCCAGTACGGAGAATTAAGTAAAACCACAATTCCAAATCCCTATCTCCATCCGTGGCTAATTTCCATTGACACTTTTTCTTGGTGCGCCAGGACCATTCACAGTTGAGCTCATTCAGTTTAGCTCAACGCCGAGTGGCTATTATTTTATACTTTTCTTATCAAGGGAGGTCAAATGCTCGCTGGCTTCCCTTGAGTTCAATGCTACGGGCGGTAACCATGTCATACTATTTTTGACCAGACAGCATCAGATAGATTGGCTACACATATACAGACAGAGAGGCGCTGTTTCACCCACTCAGATGCTTTCTCCAGTGAGATATATTCAGCCTCTTGTGAATTGAAGGAGAATTATGAAACACAGAGAGACTAAATATGAATTATTGTATATGTTTTTGTATTTTTTTATTGATACATTTTTGGGGGAAACCTAACTTCCCTTGGCATCCATGAATACTGTACATTCAAAACATAGGGCTTCATAGCGGTTGTTGAATATGAATATTCACTTCAGTTTACAGCCTATATAGAAACCTATACTTTCAGGAAAAAAATATATAAAATGTATTATTGTGTTGTTATAGCTTAATTGAACTCAAGGGAAGCCAGCGAGCATTTGACCTCCCTTGATAAGAAAAGTATCAAATAATTTTCTTGTCTCTAGAAAGTTAATCAATTGGGGAGATTTTCGAGCTGTGTGCCTGCGGGGACTGGAGTGCAACCTGGGGAGCACACTATAGCAGTGGTTTTTGGCTACTCTACTGCTCTACCAACGGAATCTTGCTCTGTCCAGAGTACATGAGGGGGTACCCTCATGAGGGGGTATCCACTGACACTGTCTTCTCATGTAGCCCCTGTGGATAGGCCAAGTACCCCCAGGTGTCCCGGGAACCACTGCACTATAGGCTACCTGTAATTTCATAATCTGGCACCTGTATATATTTGTTTTTACCATAAATAACTTAAGTTATGGACATTCTTCTGAAAAAGTGGATAAAAAAATATGAAAGTAATTGCAAAAGAGGACTAGAACCTATGATATGAATATTCAAAGACTTATGCTATGCTTTTGCTTTTGAGATAATGAGTATTTTTCATGTCCCAGATCTCAGAACTGTTTTGTGATGTCTTCCTCTTTCATGACTCAATAAGTACATCACCTTACATACAGTTATTTGTTTATTGACAACTCAGCATTGTGTGATTGGATTGCAGAAACCACCTTAAAGCACCATGTTTAAAGGTGTGTGTGTAGAAATGACTTTCTGAATATTATTATGTTTTGTCGTATATGAACTTTTTCACAAATCTGACTTATCTCACCTATAAAGAGCAACTACGTGAATAACAAATTGTATACCAAAATGTTAGATAGAACCTTATAGTCCCAAGGTCTCAATTTGTTGATGTAATGACCTGATTAGAATCGAATAGATTTGGATCACCCTTGAAAGCTACCAGCAAGGTAGTCTGTTTCCATACTGTAGTGTTTAATGATAGAAGAGTAGTGTACAGCACATACAGTATGGAACCAGGCCAGGAACAGCGTGTTATGTCATACTGTAGTGTTTAATGATAGAAGAGTAGTGTACAGCACATACAGTATGTACAGCACATACAGTATGGAACCAGGCCAGGAACAGCGTGTTATGTCATACAGTATGGAACCAGGCCAGGAACAGCGTGTTATGTCATACTGTAGTGTTTAATGATAGAAGAGTAGTGTACAGCACATACAGTATGGAACCAGGCCAGGAACAGCGTGTTATGTCATACTGTAGTGTTTAATGATAGAAGAGTAGTGTACAGCACATACAGTATGGAACCAGGCCAGGAACAGCGTGTTATGTCATACTGTAGTGTTTAATGATAGAAGAGTAGTGTACAGCACATACAGTATGGAACCAGGCCAGGAACAGCGTGTTATGTCATACTGTAGTATGGAACCAGGCCAGGAACAGCGTGTTATTTAATACAGTATTAATAGGCCACACATACAGTATGGAACCAGGCCAGGAACAGCGTGTTATGTCATACTGTAGTGTTTAATGATTAGAGTATGGAACCAGGCCAGAACAGCGTGTTACATACTTACAGCACATACAGTATGGAACCAGGCCAGGAACAGTTATGTCTACTGTAGTGTTTAATGATAGAAGAGTAGTGTACAGCACATACAGATTTGTTGATGTAATGACATACTGATTACCAGTATGGAACCCAGGAACATGTTATGTCATACTGTAGTGTTTAATGATGAGTAGTGTAGCACATACAATGGAACCAGGCCAGGAACAGCGTGTTATGTCATACTGTAGTGTTTAATGATAGAAGGTATCAGCACATACAGTATGGAACCAGGCCAGGAACAGCGTAGTGTTTAATGATAGAAGAGTGTACAGTCAGTATGGAACCAGGCCAGGAACAGCGTGTTATGTCATACTGTAGTGTTTAATGATAGAAGAGTAGTGTACAGCACATACAGTATGGAACCAGGCCAGGAACAGCGTGTTATGTCATACTGTAGTGTTTAATGATAGAAGAGTAGTGTACAGCACATACAGTATGGAACCAGGCCAGGAACAGCGTGTTATGTCATACTGTAGTGTTTAATGATAGAAGAGTAGTGTACAGCACATACAGTATGGAACCAGGCCAGGAACAGCGTGTTATGTCATACTGTAGTGTTTAATGATAGAAGAGTAGTGTACAGCACATACAGGAACAGCGTGTTATGTCATACTGTAGTGTTTAATGATAGAAGATAGAAAGTAGTGCACATACAGTATGGAACCAGGCCAGGAACAGCGTGTTATGTCATACTGTAGTGTTTAAGTGTACAGCACATACAGTATGGAACCAGGCCAGGAACAGCGTGTTATGTCATACAGTACAGCACATACAGTATGGAACCAGGCCAGGAACAGCGTGTTATGTCATACTGTAGTGTTTAATGATAGAAGAGTAGTGTACAGCACATACAGTATGGAACCAGGCCAGGAACAGCGTGTTATGTCATACTGTTTAATGATAGAAGTAGTGTACAGCACATACAGTATGGAACCAGGCCAGGAACAGCGTGTTATGTCATACTGTAGTGTTTAAACATGAACAGTATGGAACCAGGCCAGGAACAGCGTGTTATGTCATAACAGCACATACAGTATGGAACCAGGCCAGGAACAGAGTGTTATGTCATACTGTAGGAAACATTAATAACACCTTCCTTAATATTGAGTTTCACCTTCTTTTGCCCTCAGAACTGCCTCAATTTGTTGGGGAATTTACTACAAGGTGTCGAAAGCAATTCACAGGGATGCTGGCCCATGTTGACTCCAATGCTTCCCACAGTTGTGTCAAGTTGGCTGGATGTCCTTTGGGTGGTGGACTATTCTTGATACACACGGGAAACTGTTCAGCGTGAAAAACCCAGCAACGTTGCAGTTCTTGACACACTCCAACCAGGCGCCTGGCACCTACTATCATACCCCATTCAAAGGGGCTTAAATCTTTTGTCTGAATGGCACACATACACAATCCATGTCTCAAGGCTTAAAATCCTTCTTTAATAACCCGTCTCCTCCCCTTCATCTACACTGATTGAAGTTGATTTAACAGGTGACATCAACAAGGGATCATAGCTTTTACCTGGATGTACCTGGTCAGTCTATGTCATGGAAAGAGCAGGTGTTCCTAATGTTTTGTGCACAGTGTATATCCTATATCCACAAAGCCAAGTGGCAATTCTCTGGAGAGCACTTGGTGCTGGTCGATGGCACCTGGATCCAAAACTGGTGATTGGAGACTTGAGCTCTCCCAAACGAAAAGTATCTCCCTCAGCCAGAAAGAGGAGGGAGTTTAGCCACGGATATTCACTCAATTCCATTTAAATTCAGTCAATTTAGGAAGTAAAGGAGGATTTTACTTCTAGTTCCATTTTTTCTCAAAGGAGACATTGAGGAAAATGGATGCAAAAAAAAGAAATGCCCGCGCTGAAGATGTCTACTGGTAATTTGAGGAATCTAAAATATATTTAGATTTGTTAACACTTTTTTGGTTACTACATGATTCCATGTGCTATTTCATAGTTTTGATGTCTTCACTATTATTCTACAATGTAAAAAGAAAAACCCTTGAATGAGTAGGTGTGTCCAAACTTTTGACTGGTACTGCATAAATATAACATTTTGTTTTTGTAATTATTTTTCTGGGGTTCTGCAGCATCTTCAGCACCACTACATCCCAGGGCTATGTGTAGGCATTTTAACAGTCAAAATCCTCATGAACTGGTGGTGGCACAGGTGGGAGAGTGACAAAATATTGTTTGTTTCATTGTCCAACATGTTTGATTCAGTGTCCATCGGCTTAATTTTCACTCATCCATCTAGAATATATTATTTTGAATATATTATTTTGAATGACAGGGAGAGAGAGAGAGAGAGAGCAAGAGAGAAAGAGAGAGAGAGAGCAAGAGAGAAATAGAGAGATAGAGAGAGAGAGAGAGAGAGAGAGAGAGAGAGAGAGAGAGAGAGAGAGAGAGAGAGAGAGAGAGAGAGAGTGAGGCAAAACCATAACTTATGTGGCTATGTGGTATTAATTTGGAGGAACCTGCTATAGTCGGACAGGGAGCATATCCGAGGGACTCACAAACTGTTTTCGATGGGAGGAGGTGTGAATTGCCCCTAATCTGGGGACAGTTTAACTTTTTCCCCACTAATGAGGTGGCAGACAGCCTAGTGGTTAGAGCGTTGGACTAGTAACTGAAAGGTTGCCAGATCAAATCTCTGAGTTGACAAGGTAAAAATCTGTCATTCTGCCCCTGAACAAGGCAGTTAACCCACTGTTCCTAGGCTGTCATTGAAAATAAGAATTTGTTCTTAACTGACTAGCCTAGTTAAATAAAGGTCAAATAAAAATAATGGTTAAGTTTAGGATTGGGGGAGGGAAAGCTGATTCTAGATCTGTACCCATGGGAAACTTCACCCCAGAGCGTGGAAGGCGGAGAGAGGCTGGGAACACAGTTAAATGGATTCCTGGTGTCTATATATCATGTTGAAAATTGGCTCGTAAATCCACTGGTTTTGATCCATGGAACCCATCGCTGCTTGAAAAAAACTCAGTAAATGTGTAATTTCTCCCTTGACGGAGCACAGACGAGAGGTGATCATTCTTGTTCTCTCTCTCTCTCCCACCCTCTCCATCCCCCTGTATTCAGTGGAGCGCTAGGCTTGTATTGGATTAATGCTTTCCTCTTTCCTCTTCTCTCCTTCTCTCCTCCTCTCCTCCTCTTCTCCTACTCTCCTTCTCTCTTCTTCTCCTCTTCTCCACCTCCTACTCCCCTTCTCTCCTCCTCCTCTCCTTCTCTCTGCTCCTCCTCTCATTCTCTTCTCCTCTTCTTCTCCTCTCCTCTTCTCCTCTTCTTCTCCCCTCTCCTTTTCTCCTCCTGTCCTCTTCTCCTCTCCTTCTCTCCTTTTCTCCTCCTGTCCTCTTCTCCTCTCCTTCTCTCCTCTCCTTTTCTCCTCTTCTCCTATCCTCCTCCTCACCTCTTCTCCTCCTCTCCCATTCTCCTCCTCCTCTTCTCCTTCTCTCCTCCTCTCCTCCTCTTTCTCCTCCTATCCTCTTTCTCCTCCTCCTCTTTCTCCTCCTCTCCTCTTCTCCTCCTCTCCCCCTTCTCATCCTCCTCTTTCTCCTCCTCTCCTCCTCCTCTTCTCCTTCTCACCTCTTCTCCTCTTCTCCTCCTCTCCTCCTCTCCTCCTCTCCTCCTCTTTCTCCTCCCTCTCCCCTCCTCCTCCTCTTTCTCCTCCTCTCCTCCTCCTCTTCTCCTCCTCACCTCTTCTCCTCTTCTCCTCCTCTCCTCCTCTTTCTCCTCCTATCCTCTTTCTCCTCCTCCTCTCCTCCTCTCCCCTTCTCCTCCTCCTCTCATCCTCTCCTCCTCTTTCTCCTCCTATCCTCTTTCTCCTCCTCTCCTCCTCTCCCCTTCTCCTCCTCCTCTCCCCCTTTCCCCTTCTCCTCCTCCTCTTCTCCATCTCTCCCCTTCTCCTCCTCCTCTTCTCCATCTCCCCTCTTCTCCTCCTCTCTCTCGTTTAATGCTTATTTGATATCTTATTTTCATCCATTTATAAAACCTGCTACTATGAGAGTGTGCTTCTGTGATCTTAGAGTTGGTGTGTGTGAGCGCGTTTGTGTGTACATGCCCGAGTGTGTGTGTGTGTGGGCCTGAATGTTTGTATGTGTGTGTGTGTTTTCATTATTAACACCAGGTCCAAAATGGGTTGAAGGTGGGATGCCTCTGCCTCTCCCAAGAACATCCATCTGGATCAGCTGTAAGCTACACCACACGCTCCTCTGCTCCAGTGTGTGTGTGTGTGTGTGTGTGTGTGTGTGTGTGTGTGTGTGTGTGTGTGTGTGTGTGTGTGTGTGTGTGTGTGTGTGTGTGTGTGTGTGTGTGTGTGTGTGTGTGTGTGTGTGTGTGTGTGTGTGTGTGTGTGTGTGTCTGTGTGTGTGTGTCTTGTGTCTGTGTCTATGTGTGCTCGTCTGTATGTGTGGTGGTGATGTGAAAGCATGAGGCAAAACACCAACTGAACAGCAATGGCTGTTAGGTGATGGGAGGCAGATGGGATCTCTTTATCAACCATTGGACTGTGCCTTTAATCAGGGCCTAAGCGGTGGGAGGAGTTTTATCATAATTGAGCTATGTCCTAACTAATGGTAGCTATATGTCACTGTGGCATGACTGCGCCGGTAGGACAGGGTAAGACTGGCGACAGACGTCTGGTAAAAGACAGAGATTGGGACCGATAGAGACGGGTGCATCCCCGATAGAGACGGGTGCATTTGATCAAGGCCCATAGGGCTCTATTCCCGTTATAGTGCATCTCTTTTGATCAAGGCCCATAGGGCTCTATTCCCTTTATAGTGCATCGCTTTTGAACAAGGCCCATAGGGCTCTATTCCCTTTATAGTGCATCGCTTTTGATCAAGGCCCATAGGGCTCTATTCCCTTTATAGTGCATCTCTTTTGATCAAGGCCCATAGGGCTCTATTCCCTTTATAGTGCATCGCTTTTGATCATGGCCCATAGGGCTCTATTCCCGTTATAGTGCATCGCTTTTGATCAAGGCCCATAGGGCTCTATTCCCGTTATAGTGCATCGCATTTGATCAAGGCCCATAGGGCTCTATTCCCGTTAGAGTGCACCGCTTTTGATCAAGGCCCATAGGGCTCTATTCCCGTTAGAGTGCACCGCTTTTGATCAAGGCCCATAGGGCTCTATTCCCATTAGAGTGCACCGCTTTTGATCAAGGCCCATAGGGCTCTATTCCCTTTATAGTGCACCGCTTTTGATCAAGGCCCATAGGGCTCTATTCCCTTTATAGTGCACCGCTTTTGATCAAGGCCCATAGGGCTCTATTCCCGTTATAGTACACCGCTTTTGATCAAGGCGCATAGGGCTCTATTCCCTTTATAGTGCACCGCTTTTGATCAAGGCCCATAGGGCTCTATTCCCGTTAGAGTGCACCGCTTTTGATCAAGGCCCATAGGGCTCTGGTCAAAAGTAGAGCATTATAAAGGAAATAAGGTTACATCTGGGAAGCAGACAGCTATTACAGGAAGTGACATGGAAAGGGCTGCTCTTGTCTGAAGATGGTGGATTCCGCTGTCATAGAAATACGTATGTCATGTCTCCCAACATAAAACTCTGTGGTCAAACTATGGTTACCCATACGTAGAATGTATGCACACATGACTGTAAGTCGCTTTGGATAAAAGCGTCTGCTAAATGGCATATATTATTATTATTATTATTATATGGTGATATAACCACATTAACTGTGTCCATATAATGACATGTCTAACACATTATGTATTCCACATCTCTGTTTGATAAGCACATTGAATGACATCAGATTTGATATCTTCATGCAGTAGGGAGACTACATTACCAACCTGTCTATCTCTTTATCAATTCTCCACATCTCTGTCCAATGTCATTCTGACTTCCAACCTTCCTAGCTGTAGATGTGGGTCACCTCTGAGGGAAAAACTTTGAATTGTACAAGTTTATCTAATTTTATGAGATATTGTACAGCAACGTAGAGAAGGTCGGTTGAATTCTTAGATTGGTATGAACGCAAGAATCGCCCAAAGGCGGACAGTTGGAAGGAAATGTAATTTCCACTGGTTTTAGCTCATGTATAAGGCACAGCATACAGTACACAATACATTCACAATCCCCAGTGAGTACCTCTTACAGCCAAGTATTAACCCCTATGTCCACTTTCAACAGTCTCCCTACATTCATGCCCTAAAGACCTGATAGGACAAAAATAGAGTGTAGAGAGGAAGGAGAGACTCTAGAAGTAGACTTCTCATCCCTGGAACCGTCTGCCTCTAGGGAGGCTGTGACTGAAGGACAGTTTGATAGGGTCACCTTCTCATCCCTGGAACTGTCTACCTCTGTCTACCATTTTGACAAGATGGCGCCGATAGAGATGCTAACTTTGCTTCAAGTCCTTAGGAAACTGTGCAGTATTTTGTTTTTGTATGTATTATTTCTTACATTGTTAGCCCAGAAAACCTTAATAAGTGTTATTATATACAGCCGGAAATAACTATTGGATACAAGAGACACAATTTACCAGCACAACCAGCACTATGACCAGGAATACCACTTTCCCAAAGTGGATCCTTTGTCTGCGCCTCCCAGGGCATTTGAATTGATTCCAGAGGCCGACCCAAAACAACCCCCGCCGGAGGAGAGGGTGCCGGAGCGGTCTTCTAGTGAGGCTTCGGATGCACACACACCACCCACCGCTTCCGAGTATATTACTCGCTCTTGTCCAGTCCCTAGTTAATTAACAACGTTGACGAAATTAGGGCAAGAGCTGCTTTCCGAAGAGATATCCGGGATTGTAACATACTCTGTTTCACGAAGACATGGCTGGCTGGGGACATGCTGTTGGAGTCCATGCTGCCAATGGGATTTTCAGTGCTTCGCTCCGACAGGAACAAACATCTCTTTGGTAAGAAGAATTGCGGGGGTGTATGTTTCATGATTAATGGCCCATGGTGTAATTGTAACAACATACAGTGGGACAAAAAAGTATTTAGTCAGCCACCAATTGTGCAAGTTCTCCCACTTAAAAAGATGAGAGAGGCCTGTAATTGTCATCATAGGTACACTTCAACTATAACAGACAAAATGACCAAAAAAATCAAGAAAATCACATTGTAGGATTTTTAATGAATTTATTTGCAAATTATGGTGGAAAATAAGTATTTGGTCACCTACAAACAAGCAAGATTTCTGGCTCTCACAGACCTGTAACTTCTTCTTTAAGAGGCTCCTCTGTACTCCACTCATTACCTGTATTAATCGCACCTGTTTGAACTTGTTATCAGTATAAAAGACACCTGTCCACAACCCCAAACAGTCACACTCCAAACTCCACTATGGCCAAGACCAAAGAGCTGACAAAGGACACCAGAAACAAAATTGTATACCTGCACCAGGCTGAGAAGACTGAATCTGCAATAGGTAAGCAGCTTGGTTTGAAGAAATCAACTGTGGGAGCAATTATTAGGACATGGAAGACATACAAGACCACTGATAATCTCCCTCGATCTGGGGCTCCACGCAAGATCTCACCCCGTGGGGTCAAAATTATCACAGGAACGGTGAGCAAAAATCCCAGAACCACATGGGGGGACCTAGTGAATGACCTGCAGAGAGCTGGGACCAAAGTAACAAAGCCTACCATCAGTAACAGACTACACCACCAGGGACTCAAATCCTGCAGTGCCAGACGTGTCCCCCTGCTTAAGCCAGTACATGTCCAGGCCCGTCTGAAGTTTGCTAGAGAGTATTTGGATGATCCAGAAGAAGATTGGGAGAATGTCATATGGTCATATGAAACCAAAATAGAACATTTTGGTAAAAACTCAACTTGTCGTGTTTGGAGGACAAAGAATGCTGAGTTGCATCCGAAGAACACCATACCTACTGTGAAGCATGGGGGTGAAAACATCATGCTTTGGGGCTGTTTTTCTGCAAAGGGACCAGGACGACTGATGCGTGTAAAGGAAAGAATGAATGGGGCCATGTATCGTGCGATTTTGAGTGAAAACCTCCTTCCATCAGCAAGGGAATTGAAGATGAAACGTGGCTGGGTCTTTCAGCATGACAATGATCCCAAACACACCGCCCGGGCAACGAAGGAGTGGCTTCGTAAGAAGCATTTCAAGTATCTGGAGTGGCCTAGCCAGTCTCCAGATCTCAAACCCATAGAAAATCTTTGGAGGGAGTTGAAAGTCTGTGTTGCCCAGCAACAGCCCCAAAACATCACTGCTCTAGAGGAGATCTGCATGGAGGAATGGGCCAAAATACCAGCAAAAGTGTGTGAAAACCTTGTGAAGACTTACAGAAAACGTTTGACCTCTGTCATTGCCAACACAGGGTATATAACAAAGTATTGAGATAAACTTTTGTTATTGACCAAATACTTATTTTCCACCATAATTTGCAAATACATTTTTTTTCTCATTTTGTCTGTCATAGTTTAAGTGTACCTATGATGAAAATTACAGGCCTCTCTCATCTTTTTAAGTGGGAGAACTTGCACAATTGGTGGCTGACTAAATACTTTTTTGCCCCACTGTATAAGAACTCAAGTCCTTTTGTTCACCTGACCTAGAATTCCTCACAAGAAAATGCTGACCGTATTATCTCTTAAGAGAACTCTCCTCGGTTATCGTCACAGCTGGATGCCAAGACGGCAATCAAGGAACTTCACTGGACTTCATGCAAACTGAAAAGCATATATCCTGAGGCTGCATTTATTGTAGCTGGGGATTTTAACAAATCTAATCAGAGTACAAGGCTACTTAAATTTAATCAGCATATCAATTGCAGTACACGAGCGAGTAACACACTCGACCACTGCTACTCTAAATTCCGCAATGCATACAAGGCCCTTCACCTCCCTGCTTTTGGCAAATCTGACCATGACTCCATCTTGTTTCTCCCCTTCTATAACAGGATTGCCCGTGCTTAGGTCTATCCAACACTGGTCTGACAAATTGAATTCCAAGCTTCAAGATTGCTTCGTTCACATGGACTGGGATATGTTCCGGGTAGCCTCAGACAATAACATTGACGTACACTCTGACTCGGTGAGCGAGTTTATAAGGATGTGTATAGGAGATGTACCCACTGTGACTATTACAACCTTCCCTAACCATAAACCGTGGATTGATGCATTTAATCATGGCAAGGCGACTGGAAACATGACCAAATACAAAGAGTGCAATTATTTCCTCCGTAAGGCAATCAAACAAGCAAAGCGTCATTATACAGACAAAGTGGAGTCGCAATTCAACAGCTCAAACACGAGATGTATGTGGCAGGGTCTACAGACAATCACGGATTACAAAAAGAAAACCAGACCCGTTGCGGATATCGCGTGTTGCTCCCAGACAAATTAAACAACTTCTTTGCTCGCTTTGAGGACAATACAGTGCCAACAACACGGCCCACTACCAAAGACTGTGAGCTGTCCTTCTCCGTGACTGACCTTCTCCGTGACTGTGAGTAAAAACATTTAAATGTGTTAACCCTCGCAAGGCTGCTGGACCAGGCGGCATCCCTAGCCGCATCCTCAGAGCATGCACAGACCAACTGGCTGCTGTGATTACGGACATATTCAATCAATTCCTATCCCAGTCTGCTGTCCCCACATGCTTCAAGATGGCAACCATTATTCCTGTTCCCAAGAAAGCTAGGGTAACTGAGCAAATTACTATCGCCCTGTAGCACTCACTACTGTCATCATGAAGTGCTTTGAAAAACTAGTAAAGGATCATATCATCTCCACCCTGCCTGTTACCCTAGACCCACTCCAATTTGCTTACCACCGCAATAGGTCCACAAACGATGCAATCGCCATCACACTGCCCTATCTCATCTGAACAAGAGGAACACCGACAGTTGAAGTCGGAAGTTTACATACATCTTATCCAACTACATTTAAACTCAGTTTTTCACAATTCCTGACATTTAATCCTAGCAAAAATTCCCTGTCTTAGGTCAGTTAGGATCACCATTTTATTTTAAGAATGTGAAATGTCAGAATAATAGTAGAGAGAATTATTTATTTCAGCTTTTATTTCTTTCATCACATTCCCTGTGGGTCAGAAGTTTACATACACTCAATTAGTATTTGGTAGCATTGCCTTTAAATTATTTAACTTGGGTCAAACGATTCAGGTAGCCTTCCACAAGCTTCCCACAATAAGTTGGGTGAATTTTTGCCCATTCCTCCTGACAGAGTTGGTGTAACTGAGTCAGGTTTGTAAGGCCTCCTCGCTCGCACACCCTTTTCCAGTTCTGCCCACAAATTTGATATTGGATTGAGGTCAGGGCTTTGTGACGGCCACTCCAATACCTTGACTTTGTTGCCCTTAAGTAATTTTGCCACAACTCTGGAAGTATGCTTGGGGTCATTGTTCATTTGGAAGACCCATTTGCGACCAAGCTTTAAGTTCCTGACTGATGTCTTGAGATGTTGCTTCAATATATCCACATAATTTTCCACCCTCATGATGCCATCTATATTGTGAAGTGCACCAGTCCCTCCTGCAGCAAAGCACCCACACAACATGATGCTGCCACCCCCGTGCTTCACAGTTGGGATGGTGTTCTTTGGCTTGCAAGCCTCCCCCTTTTTACTCCAAACATAACGATGGTCATTATGGCCAAACAGTTCTATTTTTTTTTCCTTTAGACCAGAGGACATTTATCCAAAGAATATAATTTTTGTCTCCATGTGCAGTTGCATGTTGGTTTTGGAGCAGTGGATTCTTTATTTTTTATTTTATTTTATTTCACCTTTATTTAACCAGGTAGGCAAGTTGAGAACAAGTTCTCATTTACAATTGCGACCTGGCCAAGATTCTTGCTGAGCGGCCTTTCAGGTCAGGTTGATATAGGACTCGTTATACTGTGTATATAGATACTTCTGTACCTGTTTCCTCCAGCATCTTCACAAGGTCCTTTGCTGTTGTTCTGGGATTGATTTGCACTTTTCACACCAAAGTACGTTCATCTCTAGGAGACAGAACGCATCTCCTTCCTGAGTGGTATGATGGCTGCGTGGTCCCATGGTGTTTATACTCACATACTATTGTGTGTACAGATGAACATGGTACCTGCAGGCATTTGGAAATTGCTCCCAAGGATGACCCAGACTTGTGGAGGTCTACAAAAAAGAATCTGAGGTCTTGGCTGATTTCTTTTGATTTTCCCATGATGTCAAGCAAAGAATCGCTGAGTTTGAAGGTAGGCCTTGAAATACATCCACAGGTACACCTCCAACTGACTCAATTAAGTCAATTAGCCTGTCAGAAGCTTCTAAAGCCATGACATAATTTTCTGGAATTTTCCAAGCTGTTTAAAGGCACAGTCAATTTAGTGTATGTAAACTTCTAACCCACTGGAATAATCTGTCTGTAAACAATTGTTGAAAACATTACTTGTGTCATGCACAAAGTCAATGTCCTAACCGACTTGCCAAAACTATAGTTTGTTAACAGGAAATTTGTGGAGTGGTTGAAAAACAAGTTTTAATGACTCCAACCTAAGTGTATGTAAACTTCCGGCTTCAACTATATGTAAGAATGCTGTTCATTGACTACAGCTCAGCATTCAACACCATTGTACCCTCCAAACTCATCATTAAGCTTGAAACCCTGGGTCTCGACCCCGCTCTGTGCAACTGGGTCCTGGACTTCCTGACGGGCCGCCCCCCCAGGTGGTGAAGGTAGGAAACAACATCTCCACCCCGCTGATCCTCAACACTGTGGCCCCACAAGGGTGCGTTCTCAGCCCTCTACGTAATGTCTGTAATGTCTGCTTCCAACTCACGCTCTCAAACACATAAATCCACTAAACGCAGCTCTCTCCAGATCCCAATCACCTGAATTCTGATCACCTGTTCACACACCTGTATGTCATTATCACACACTATTTAGTTCTTTGCACCCCATCATTGTGAGGTATTGCTTGTTTTGTGACACACGTCTAGTCGGAGCGCTGTTTTTCCCGTAATTTAATCCTCCCGTGTATGACAGTTTTTGCCTGCCTCACTAACGACACCTATTCCCTGCCTGCACCTTAGCCTATAGGATTTCCTGTTATCAACTTATTGCCTGATCTCCCGGAAGACGTTACTAACCTTTTCCCTGCCTGTATTGTTGCCTTGTTGGACCCCCTGTGTATGACCTTCTGCCTGCCCCTGGACCCAGCTAACTGCCTCCTCCTGTGGTCCTTTACAACAAACACCTGCTGCGCCCTGAGGTTGAAACCAGCTCTCTGTCTGCAATCGTGTTCATTACAGATGTCATTGGCCACTTTAATAAATGAAACACGAGTCACTTTAATAATATTTACATATCTCGCATTACTCATCTCATATGTATATAATGTAGCATTATATGTAGCATTTCGTTACACTCGCATTAATTAACATCTGCTATACACCATGTGTATGTGACAAATACATTTGCTTTGATTTTAATGGATACTGTATCCTTCACTATCTATTCTTTACTATCTATTGCATCTTAGCCGCTCTGTCACTGCTCATCCATATATTTTATACGTATATATTCTCATCCCATTCCTATAGTAGATTGTGTGTATTAAGTTTAGTTGTGGAAAAGGTTAGATATTAGGTTTTGTTGTGAAATTATTAGATATTACCTGTTAGATACTGCTGCACTGTTGGATCTAGAAGCATAAGCATTTCGCTACACTCACAATAACATCTGCTAACCATGTGTATGTGACCAATAACATTTGATTTGATTAGATTTGATTCTAGGGAAGCTGTGACTGAATAGAGCATAGGACAGTTTGATAGGGTCACCTTTGGAGTGTCATGAAACGATAGACTTTCTCAGACAGGAGTCCAGATATCAAGCCAAACTTAGATACTCACTGAAAGTGAAAGGCGTTCGTGTGTTGATGATTGCATGCATGTGTATGCATACTTCTGTGTGCAACGAGGGGCATCCCAGTCTGACCCTTTAAGGTAGTGCCCTGATTGCAGCTTGACCATAGATGAGATTGGTTTAGATTGCTACTGCCCTGTCCCATCAACAGCCCATACAGAGAGGGAGGGAGGGAGGGAGAGAGAGAGAGAGAGAGAGAGAGAGAGAGAGAGAGAGAGAGAGAGAGAGAGAGAGAGAGAGAGAGAGAGAGAGAGAGAGAGAGAGACAATACCAATACCTGACAGAGGGGAGGCAATAAGGACTGTCTCCCTTAACTGCTTCAGTGCAATTCCAAAAAATCCAATTTACGATGTGGCTCTGTGTCTGTCGCGGAAGGGAATTAAATATTACCCATAATTCACTCTGAGCTCTCGTCAGGTCAGCGCCTCTGGCAGAGCCATGGCAGGCATAGTGACATCACTCCAGGGTGCAATAATAGTGTGACACTGAGGATGTTAACCTTTACTCTGTCTGTTTCATCCTTTCCTATCTGTGGTGTCCATATTAGGACAGACTCAGTCTCATCAGGATTTTACCTGTCAAGTTATTTCACTGCTGGTGGGTTAAGAACCTCTGCAGTGGACAATTCAACAAATTCACCTGAATTACCTGTCAGTCACATTTCTAATGAACACAGGCAAGGGAACTCTTATTGAAATGGCATCTGCTCAAACTAAATGCAATGTTTTCCACAGTACAGAGTCACCTGTGAGTTGGTGGTACACCTAAGCTCTGGGAGTTGCTACTGTTGATCTAGTGTCTGTTTAGCTTTGCTAGCCCTATTCGCTATGTAGTGCACTACATTTGACTAGAACCCTATGGACCCTGATCAAAAGTAGTGCACTACATAGGGAATAGGCTGCCATGTGGGACACCTGCTCTGTCAAGTCGCCCGGCCGCCACCAGAGCCTCAATTACCTGACTGACGTTTCATTAGTGGCTGCTGCTGATCATATGCCTAAGAGTCAGGGAGGTGCACAGCGGTGTTGAGAGGAGATGAGGGAGGAGCGGAGAGAGGGAGGAGAAGAGAGGGAGAAGAGGAGAGAGGGTGGAAAGGAGAGAGGGAGGAGAGAGGGAGGAGTGAGGTAGAAAAAGGGAGGAGAGGAGTGTTTAGGAGAGGAGAGAGGAAGGAAGGAGATAGGGAGGAAAAAGGGAGGAGCGGGAGGAGAGGAGAGAGGAGAGAGGGATGATAAATGAGATGAGAGAGGAAGGAAAACGGGAGGAGGGGAGTGTTTAGGAGAGGAGAGAGGAAGGAAGGAGATAGGGAGGAAAAAGGGAGGAGCGGGAGGAGAGGAGAGAGGGAGGAGAAAGGAGATGAGAGAGGGAGGAGAGGAGAGAAGAGGAGAGAGAAAGGGAGCAGAGGGGGAGGGGTAAGGCTTCACTTCTTACTGCCTTACAACCTCATCTGCTGTCAGTGTCAGACACACATTACATTACAGTCATTTAACAAATGAATGAACCCGCATGCGCTTGTGTGTGAGGTCTTGACAGGGCTGGGATGAGGTCTGTGTGGGAGGCTTAATGAGACCCCCAGACTGAGCTGTTCCTCCACAGACATCATGGTTGACAGACTTCTACTTCACACAGTGTGTGTGTGTGTGTGTGTGTGTGTGTGTGTGTGTGTGTGTGTGTGTGTGTGTGTGTGTGTGTGTGTGTGTGTGTGTGTGTGTGTGTGTGTGTGTGTGTGTGTGTGTGTGCGTGTGTGTGTGCTCCACAGACAGACAACATGGTTAACTGCAAGACACCCTGTCAGCAAGGGTCAGTAAAACCCTACAGTAGGTCCCACCAGAGATTAAGGCCGAGGAGAGAGACCGGAGGAGGAGAGAGACCGGAGGAGGAGAGAGACCGGAGGAGAGAGACCAGAGGAGAGAGACCTCCGGAGGAGAGAGACCAGAGGAGAGAGACCAGAGGAGAGAGACCAGAGGAGGAGAGAGTCCGGAGGAGAGAGACCGGAGGAGAGAGACCTCCGGAGGAGAGAGACCGGAGGAGAGAGACCAGAGGAGAGAGACCTCCGGAGGAGAGAGACCAGAGGAGAGAGACCAGAGGAGAGAGACCAGAGGAGAGAGACCGGAAAGTTTTTGTCTTTCCTTACTTTGGTACAACTCTATTATCGAACAGTTGGTTTACATCTTGTTCCAGTCCAGTGTTTCCAGTCCAGTGTTTATAATAAGAAATACACAGGTTTTGGTCAAATGAATAACTGTGAGAATAACTACTATAAGGAAGTTTGTGGTTTGTGGTGAGGTGCTGTGGTTAGTCCCCCACCAAGTCTGTCTGTCTGTCTGTCTGTCTGTCTGTCTGTCTGTCTGTCTGTCTGTCTGTCTGTCTGTCTCTGTCTCTGTCTCTGTCTCTGTCTCTGTCTCTCTCTCTCTCTCTCTCTCTCTCTCTCTCTCTCTCTCTCTCTCTCTCTCTCTCTCTCTCTCTTTCTCTCTCTCAATTCAATTCAAGGGGCCTTATTGGCATGGGAAACGTGTTAACATTGCCAAAGCAAGTGAGGTAGATAAGCAGCTCAGTTTCCACCTCATTTTGTGGGCAGTGTGCACATAGCCTGTCTTCTCTTGAGAGCCATGTCTGCCTACGGCAGCCATTCTCAATAGCAGGGCTATGCTCACTGACTCTGTATATAGTCAAAGGCTTTAAGGCTTTAAGGCTTTCCTTAAGTTTGGGTCAGTCACAGTGGTCAGGTATTCTGCCACTGTGTACTCTCTGTTTAGGGGCAAATAGCATTCTAGTTTGCTCTGTTTTTTTGTTAATGCTTTCCAATGTGTCAAGTAATTATCTGTTTGTTTTCTCATAATTTGGTTGGGTCTAATTGTGCTGCTGTCCTGGGGCTCTGTGGGGTCTGTTTGTGTTTGTGAACACAACCCCAGGACCAGCTTGCTTAGGGGACTCTTCTCCAGGTTCATCTCTCTGTAGGTGATGGCTTTGTTATGGAAGGTTTGGGAATCGCTTCCTTTTAGGTGGTTGTAGAATTTAACGGCTCTTTTCTGGATTTTGATTATTAGTGGGTATCAGCCTAATTCTGCTCTGCATGCATTATTGGGTGTTCTACGTTGTACACGGGGGATATTTTTGCAGAATTCTGCATGCAGAGTCTCAATTTGGTGTTTTTCCCATTTTGTGAAATCTTGGTTGGTGAGCGGACCCCAGACCTCACAACCATAAAGGGCAATGGGCTCTATGCCTGATTCAAGTTTTTTATGCCAGATCCTAATTGGTATGTTGAATTTTATGTTCCTTTTGATGGCATAGAATGCCCTGCTTGCCTTGTCTCTCAGATCGTTCACAGCTTTGTGGAAGTTACCTGTGGCGCTGATGTTTAGGCCAAGGCATGTATCGTTTTTTGTGTGCTCTAGGACAATTGTGTCTAGATGGAATTTGTATTTGTGGTCCTGGCGACTGGACCTTTTTTGGAACACCATTATTTTGGTCTTACTGAGATTTACTGTCAGGGCCCAGGTCTGGCAGAATCTGTGCAGAATATGTAGGTGATGCTTAGGCCCTCATTGGTTGGTGACAGGAGCACCAGATCATCAGCAAACAGTAGACATTTGACTTCAGATTCTAGCAGTGTGGGGCCGGGTGCTGCAGACCTTTCTATTGCCCGCGCCAATTCGTTGATATATATGTTGAAGAGGGTGGGGCTTAAGCTGAATCCCTGTCTCACCCCACAGCCCTGTGGGAAGACATTTGTGTGTTTTTTGCCAATTTTAACCGCACACCTATTTGTGTACATGGATTTTATGTCATATGTTTTACCCCCAACACCACTTTCCATCCATTTGTATAGCAGACCCTCATGCCAAATTGAGTCGAAGGCTTTTTTGAAATCAACAAAGCATGAGAAGAGTTTGTCTTTGTTTTGGTTTGTTTGCTTGTCAATTAGGGTGTGCAGGGTGAATACATGGTCTGTTGTATGGTAATTTGGTAAAACGCCAATTTGACATTTGCTCAGTACAGTGTTTTCATTGAGGAAATGTACGAGTCTGCTGTTATTGATAATGCAGAGGATTTTCCCAAGGTTGCTGTTGACGGTAGTTATTGGGGTCAAATTTGTCTCCACTTTTGTGGATTGGGGTGATCAGTCCTTGGTTCCAAATATTGGGGAAAATGCCAGAGCTAAGGATTCTCTGAGAGACTCTGGGTTGAGGTCAGTGATAAAGTAGTCTACAGTGCTACTGCCAAGAGATGAGCTATAGGTGTACCTACCATAGGAGTCCCCTTGAAGCCCAAAATTGACTATGTACATACCCAGCTTGCGACAGAGCTGCAGGAGTTGTGACCCATTTTTGTTGGTTATGTTGTCATAGTTGTGCCTAGGGGGTGTTTGTCCCCCTGTGTGCTGAGGGTGTCAGGTTCTTGTCCGGTTCTGGCATCGCCACAGACTAGTACATGTCCCTGGGCCTGGAAATGATTGATTTCCCCCTCCAGGATGGAGAAGCTGTCTTTATTAAAGTATGGGGATTCGAGTGGGGGAATATGGGTAGCACACAGGAGGACATTTTTCTCTGTTAAGATCATTTCCTTTTGAACTTCTAGCCAAATGTAACATTTTCGTGTTTTGATTGGGGGTCCCGCAGGTCTGGGAGGGTGTCTCTCTGGTCTGGGAGGGGTGTCTATTGATCTGTTGCTCCTGTGTGAAGTGTTGGGGATACGTTTGAGAGCAATGTCCTTTAGAATCCGGGCAAAGGTGGGCACTGCTGCCTTGTAGAGGTGGACCTGGTCATAGAGGCTGTTCAAGTCCAGGGTGGAGTGGTGGGCCAGGAAAACATTTGGTTTTGAGGCACAGTCACGGGAAATACTTGCGATTACCCGCTGTATTGTGGCAGGGTGGAAGTCTTTTCGTGGCAGCAGGGTGGAGATAACCACTTGTGCGTTGGGGAAGTAGAAGAAGCCTTTGCAATCACTCCCTCCAGTGCTGTGGCCACCCTTTCCTGCTTTGCTCTCAGGTCGTTTGTGCCTTTGTGTATTATTATGTGGCTAGGTGAACCTAGTTGGTCCTCAGACAGAAGGTCTAGGGCACGTTGGGTGATTGAACACCAGAGGTTAGACACACTGTTTGGGTAAAAGTTTTTGTTCTTGTATATATTTCCCATTTGAGTCCATAAGGAGAACAATCTGTGTCTTGTGTTTGTCCTCAGTGGGTGTGGGGGGGTTGTCAGAAGGGCTATCAGGGTGGCTGACAAGGGGGGTGCTCAGAGGGGGTGAGAGCCGCTGGGCTTGGGGTTCTTCATTTGTCTGTTCTGCTGTGATGTCAACGCTATGGTCAGGGTCTGGTGTGGACTGTTCTGCTGTGGTGTCGAGAATTTTGTCTGGTGCTGAGGTGGGCTGTTCTGCTGGCTTCTCTGCGGGGGTGGCCACCTCTCTAGTGGGTTGTTCTCTGTCACACGCCACCCCACTCACTCCCTCCTCCAGCAATCTGATCCTCTCCTCTCGTGCTCTGTCCAGAGTGCAGATATGTCTCTCTCCACCTCCAGCTCTCCGGGTCTGGTTAAGAGAGTGTTGTTGTGCTGGACTGTATCCCTCTAGTGGTGTGGGGGCTGTGCATTGGCAAAGTGGGTGGGGTTATATCCTTCCAGTTTTGGCCCTGTCCGGGGGTGTCCTCGGATGGGGCCACAGTGTCTCCTGACCCCTCCTGTCTCAGCCTCCAGTATTTATGCTGCAGTAGTTTATGTGTCTCTTTCTTTCTCTCTCTCGGAGGACCTGAGCCCTAGGACCATGTCCCAGGACTACCTGACATGATGACTCCTTGCTGTCCCCAGTCCACCTGGCCGTGCTGCTGCTCCAGTTTCAAATTCCACCTGACCGTGCTGCTGCTCCAGTTTCAACTGTTCTGCCTTATTATTATTCGACCATGCTGGTCATTTATGAACATTTGAACATCTTGGTCATGTTCTGTTATAATCTCCACCCGGCACAGCCAGAAGAGGACTGGCCACCCCACATAGCCTGGTTCCTCTCTAGGTTTCTTCCGAGGTTTTGGCCTGTCTAGGGAGTTTTTCCTAGCCACCGTGCTTCTACACCTGCATTGCTTGCTGTTTGGGGTTTTAGGCTGGGTTTCTGTACAGCAC